>NC_080069.1:24516707-24797207 GCF_949987535.1 Balaenoptera acutorostrata | reverse complement strand
CATCTTTATTTTTTCCTTCTTTTGCTTTAGCTGTTCTTTTTCTTGCTTACACAGATGGATGCTTAGATTATTGTTTTTAAGAAATTCTTTTCAGATATGCACATTTAAAGCTATTATAAATGTCCCTCTAAGCCATCCCACAAGTCTTTTCTTAAAAAATTATTTATTTATTTATGGCTGTGTTGGGTCTTCGTTTCTGTGCAAGGGCTTTCTCTAGTTGCGGCAAGCGGGGGCCACTCTTCATCGCGGTGCGCGGGCTTCTCACTATCGCGGCCTCTCTTGTTGCAGAGCACAGGCTCCAGACGCGCAGGCTCAGTAGCTGTGGCTCATGGGCCTAGTTGCTCCGTGGCATGTGGGATCTTCCCAGACCAGGGCTCGAACCCGTGTCCCCTGCATTGGAAGGCAGATCCTCAACCACTGCGCCACCAGGGAAGCCCCATCCCACAAGTCTTGATTTTCCATTATTTCATTAGCATTCAGCTCATAATATTTAAAAATATCTCTTGCATTTTATTCTTTGACCATTGGATTATTTAGATTGCTGTTTCACAATTTTCTAACATAAAAATGTTTTTAGTTCCCACTTTGATTATTATTTATTGATTATTATTGATTATTAACTTAATTCCACTGTGGTCATAGAAAGTACTCCATGATTTCATTCCTTTGAAATTGTGGAGGCTTGATTTATGGAACAGCATTTGGCAATTTTCACATATGTTCTATGTACATATATGAAAAGAATATGTATTCTGAAGAATTGGACACAGTTTTCTTCCTAGATGTGTCCATTAGATTCAAATTCTGTCTGATCTATTCATTTAACCTATCCACTAAGCTCCTAATTTCAATTATTACATTTGTAAGTCCTAAAATTCCTACTTAGTTATTTTATGTAGGTTTAGTTCTTGGCTAAATTTCTTAACCATTTCTTCAGCAGACCTGCTTCAGTTATTTTAATTTTATTCTCTGAATGTCAATTGAGTTTTTTATTTTATTGACTATAAATTTTATTTTGAATTTACTTGTTCTTTTTAATTTGATTTTATTTCTTTGTGATTATCTCTAGACCTTCATTTCTTATTCTGACATATTTAGTCCATTGTCTCATTCATGTTTTACATTTTCACAAATTCTTATTGTTTCAGTTTTCTTGTGGCAGAATTTTATTTTATTTATTTTTTTTAACTATTTGTTCAGATTCTTTTAATTTTTAATTTTTTAACATCTTTATTGGAGTATAATTGCTTTACAATGGTGTGTTAGTTTCTGCTTTATAACAAAGTGAATCAGCTATACATATACATATATCCCCATATCTCCTCCCTCTTGTGTCTTCCTCCCACCCTCCCTATCCCACCCCTCTAGGTGGTCACAAAGCATCGAGCTGATCTCCCTGTGCTATGCAGCTGCTTCCCACTAGCTATCTATTTCACATTTGGTAGTATATATAAGTCCATGCCACTCTCTCACTTCGTCCCAGCTTACCCTTCCGCCTCCCTGTGTCCTCAAGTCCATTCTCTACGTCTGCGTCTTTATTCCTGTCCTGCCGCTAGGTTCTTCGGAATATTTTTTTTTTTTTTTTTAGATTCCATACATATGTGTTAGCATATGGTATTTGTTTTTCTCTTTCTGACTTACTTCACTGTGTATGACAGACTCTAGGTCCATCCACCTCACTACAAATAACTCCATTTCTTTTTTTGGCTGAGTAATATTCCGTTGTATATATGTGCCACATCTTCTTTATCCATTCATCTGTCGATGGACACTTAGGTTGCTTCCATGTCCTGGCTATTGTAAATAGAGCTGCAATGAACATTGTGGTACATGACTCTTTTTGACTTATGGTTCTCTCAGTGTATATGCCAGTAGTGGGATTGCTGGATCATATGGTAGTTCTATTTTTAGTTTTCTAAGGAACCTCCATACTGTTCTCCATAGCGGCTGTATCAATTTACATTCCCACCAACAGTGCAAGAGGGTTCCCTTTTCTCCACACCCTTTCCAGCATTTCTTGTTTGTAGATTTTTTGATGATGGCCATTCTGACTGCTGTGAGGTGATACCTCATTGTAGTTTTGATTTGCATTTCTCTAATGATTAGCAATGTTGAGCATTCTTTCATGTGTTTGTTGGCAATCTGTACATCTTCTTTGGGGAAATGTCTATTTAGGTCTTCTGCCCATTTTTGGATTGGGTTGTTTGGTTTTTTGATATTGAGCTGCATGAACTGCTTGTATATTTTGGAGATTAATCCTTTGTCAGTTGCTTCGTTTGCAAATATTTTCTCCCATTCTGAGCGTTGTCTTTTTGTCTTGTTTATGGTTTCCGTTGCTGTGCAAAAGCTTTGAAGTTCCATTGGGTCCCATTTGCTTATTTTGGTTTTTATTTCCATTTCTCTAGGAGGTGGGTCAAAAAGGATCTTGCTGTGATTTATGTCATAGAGTGTTCCGCCTGTGTTTTCCTCTAAGAGTTTTATAGTGTCTGGCCTTACATTTAGGTCTTTAATCCATTTTGAGTTTAGTTTTGTATATGGTGTTAGGGAGTGTTCTAATTTATTCTTTTACATGTAGCTGTCCAGTTTTCCCAGCTCCACTTACTGAAGAGGCTGTCTTTTCTCTATTGTATATTCTTGCCTCCTTTATCAAAAATAAGGTGGCCATATGGGAGTGGGTTTATCTTTGGCCTTTCTATCCTGTTCCATTGATCTATATTTCTGTTTTTGTGCCAGTACCATACGTTCTTGATTACTGTAGCTTTGTAGTATAGTCTGAAGTCTGGGAGCCTGATTGGAGCCTGATTCCTCCAGCTCCGTTTTTCATTCTCAAGATTGCTTTGGCTATTCAGGGTCTTTTGTGTTTCCATACAAATTGTGAAATTTTTTGTTCTAGTTCTGTGAAAAATGCTATTGGTAGTTTGATAGGGATTACATTGAATCTCTAGATTGCTTTGGGTAATATAGTCATTTTCACAATGTTGATTCTCTCAATCCAAGAACATGGTATATCTCTCCATCTGTTTGTATCATCTTTAATTTTCTGTCATCAGTGTCTTATAGTTTTCTGCATACAGGTCTTTTGTCTCCTTAGGTAGGTTTATTCCTAGGTATTTTATTCTTTTTGTTGCAGCGGTAAACGGGAGTGTTTCCTTAATTTCTCTTTCAGATTTTTCATCATTAGTGTATAGGAATGCAAGAGATTTCTGTGCATTAATTTTCTATCCTGCTACTTTACCAAATTCATTGATTAGCTCTAGTAGTTTTTGGTAGCATCTTTAGGATCCTCTATGTATAGTATCATGACATCTGCCAACAGTGACAGCTTTACTTCTTCTTTTCCTATTTGGATACCTTTTATTACTTTTTCTTCTCTGATTGCTGTCGCTAAAATTTCCAAAACTATGTTGAATAATAGTGGTGAGAGTGGACAACCTTGTCTTGTTCCTGATCTTGGGGAAATGGTTTCAGTTTTTCACCATTGAGAATGCGGTTGGCTGTGGGTTTGTTATATATGGCCTTTATTATGTTGTGGTAAGTTCCCTCTATGCCTACTTTCTGGAGGGTTTTTATCATAAATGGGTGTTGAATTTTGTTGAAAGCTTTTTCTGCATCTATTGAGATGATCATATGTTTTTTCTCCTTCAATTTGTTAATATGGTTTATCACATTGATTGATTTGCATATATTGAAGAATCCTTGCATTCCCGGGATAAACTCCACTTGATCATGGTGTATGATCCTTTTAATGTGCTGTTGGATTCTGTTTGCTAGTTATTTTGTTGAGGATTTTTGCATCTATGTTCATCAGTAATATTGGCCTGTAGTTTTCTTTCTTTGTGACATCTTTGTCTGGTTTTATATCAGGGTGATTGTGGCCTCATAGAATGAGTTTGGGAGTGTTCCTGCCTCTGCTATATTTTGGAAGAGTTTGAGAAGGATAGGGTTTAGCTCTTCTCTAAATGTTTGATAGAATTCGCCTGTGAAGCCATCTGGTCCTGGGCGTTTGTTTGTTGGAAGATTTTTAATCACAGTCTCAATTTCAGTGCTTGTGATTGGTCTGTTTATATTTTCTATTTCTTCCTGGTTCAGTCTCGGAAAGTTGTGCTTTTCTAAGAATTTGCCCATTTCTTCCTGGTTGTCCATTTTACTGCCGTATAGTTGCTTGTAGTAATCTCTCATGATCCTTTGTATTTCTGTAGTCTCAGTTGTTACTTCTCCTTTTTCATTTCTAATTCTATTGATTTGAGTCTTCTCCCTTTTTTTCTTGATGAGTCTGGCTAATGGTTTATCAATTTGTTTGTCTTCTCAAAGAAACAGCTTTTACTTTTATTGATCTTTGCTCTGTTTCCTTCATTTCTTTTTCTTTTATTTCTGATCTGATGTTTACGATTTCTTTCCTTCTGCTAACTTTGGGTTTTTTTGTTCTTTCTCTAATTGCTTTAGGTGTAAGGTTAGGTTGTTTATTTGAGGTGTTTCTTGTTCCTTGAGGTAGGATTGTATTGCTATAAACTTCCCTCTTAGAACTGCTTTTGCTGCATCCCATACGTTTGGGTCATCGTGTTTTCATTGTCATTTGTTTCTAGGTATTTTTTGATTTCTTCAGTGATCTCTTGGTTATTTAGTAGTGTATTGTTTAGCCTCCATGTGTTTGTATTTTTTGCAGATCTTTTCTTGTAATTGATATCTAGTCTCATAGCACTGTGGTCGGAAAAGATACTTGATGATTTCAATTTTCTTAAATTTACCAAGCCTTAATTTGTGACCCAAGATATGATCTATCCTGGAGAATGTTCCACGAGCACTTGAGAAGAAGGTGCATTGTGTTGTTTTTGATGAAATGTCCTATAAATATCAATTAAGTCCATCTTGTTTAATGTATCATTTAAAGCTTGTTTTTCCTTATTTATTTTCATTTTGGATGATCTGTCCATTGGTGAAAGTGGGGTGTTAAAGTCCCCTACTATGATTGTGCTACTGTTGATTTTCCCTTTTATGGCTATTAGCATTTGCCTTATGTATTGTGGTGCTCCTATGTTGGGTGCATAAATATTTACAATTGTTATATCTTCTTCTTGGGTTGATCCCTTGATCATTATGTAGTGTTCTTCTTTGTCTCTTGTAATCATCTTTATTTTAAAGTCTATTTTGTCTGATATGAGACTTGCTACTCCAGCTTTCTTTTGATTTCCATTTGTATGGAATATCTTTTCCCATCCCCCCACTTTCAGTCCATATGTGTCCCTAGGTCTGAAGTGGATCGCTTCAGACAGCATACAAACAGGTCTTGTGTTTGTATCCATTCAGCCAGTCTATGTCTTTTGGTTCGAGCATTTAATCCATTTACATTTAAGGTAGTTATCGATATGTATGTTCTTATTACCATTTTCTTAATTCTTTTGGGTTTGTTATTGTAGTTCTTTTCCTTCTCTTGTGTTTCCTGCCTAGAGAAGTCCCTTTAGCATTTGTTGTAAAGCTGGTATGGTGGTGCTGACTTCTCTTAGCTTTTGCTTGTCTGTAAAGGTTTTAATTTCTCTGTCGAATCTGAATGAGATCCTTGCTGTGTAGAGTAATCTTGGTTGTAGGTTTTTCCCTTTTATCACTTTAAATATCTCCTGCCACTGCCTTCTTGCTTGCAGAGTTTCTGCTGAAAGAGCAGCTGTTAACCTTATGGGGATTCCCTTGTATGTTATTTTTTGTTTTTCTCTTGCTGCTTTTAATATTTTTTCTTTGTATTTAATTTTTGATAGTTTGATTAATATGTGTCTTGGCCTGTTTCTCCTTGGATTTATCCTGTATGGGACTCTCTGCACTTCCTGGACTTGATTAACTATTTCCTTTCCCATATTAGGGAAGTTTTCAACTATAATCTCTTCAAATATTTTCTCAGCCCCTTTCTTTTTCTCTTCTTCTTCTGGGACCCTTATAATTCGAATGTTGGTGCGTTTAATGTTGTCCCAGAGGTCTCTAAGAGTGTCCTCAATTCTTTCCATTCTTTTTATGTTATTCTTCTCTGTGGTAGTTATTTCTGCTATTTCATCTTCCAGGTCACTTATCTGTTCTTCTGCCATTGATTCCTTCTAGGGAATTTTTCATTTCATTTATTGTGTTGTTCATCATTGTTTGTTTGCTCTTTAGTTCTTTTAGGTCCTTGTTAAACATTTCCTGTATTTTCTCCATTCTGTTTCCCAGAGTTTGGATCATCTTTACTATCATTACTCTGAATTATTTTTCAGGTAGACTGCCTATTTCCTCTTCATTTGTTTGGTCGGGTGGGTTTTTACTTTGCTTCTTCAACTTCTATGTGTTTCTCTGTCTTCTCATTTTGCTTAACTTACTGTGTTTGGGCTCTCCTTTTTGCAGGCTGTAGGTTCATAGTTCCCCTTGTTGTTGGTGTCTGCCCCCGTTGGCTAAGGTTGGTTCAGTGGGTTGTGTAGGATTCCTGGTGGAGGGGACTAGTGCCTGTGTTCTGGTGGATGAGGCTGGATCTTGTCTTTCTGGTGGGCAGGACCACGTCCAATGGTGTGTTTTGGCATGTCTATGTCCTTATTATGATTTTAGGCAGCCTCTCTGCTAATGGGTGGGGTTGTGTTCCTGTCTTGCTAGTTGTTTGGCATAGGGTATCAAGCCCTGTAGCTTGCTGGTCATTGAGTGGAGCTGGGTCTTAGCGTTGAGACGGAGATCTCTGGGAGACCTTTCGCTGTTTGATGTTATGTGGAGCTGGGAGGTCTTTGGTGGACCAATGTCCTGAACTCGGCTCTCCCACCCCAGAGGCACTACCCTGACAGCCGGTTGGAGCACCAAGACCCTGTCAGCCACATGGCTGCTGAGCCCCTTTGAGCTGCTGCCTGCTCGCTGCCTCTGGAGGTGTGGGGACATCCCCCTAGATCCTGGTCCTTGTTTAGCAGCTTTGCTTCATGAGCTTTCAGACTCTGAGCATTTTTTTTCCCAAACTGTGTCCCAAAACCACCTGGATTTGGCCTAGGTCCGACTCAGAAACCCCAGAATTTTAATTCTCCTTCCTTCATAGAATCCTTGTGCTGTTTGCATTGTTTTTTTTTTTTTTTATTTCAAATTCTTCTTCAGTGCTTTTGATTTGTCTTTATAGAATCTTCTATGATTTATGTCAGTTCTGGGATTTAACTTGACCCTATTAAGTCTAATAAGTTAGTTTTATTCCAGTAATGCAAAGCTAGTTTCGTATTTAAAAATCAGTCAGTATAATCTACTATGGAAACAGTACAAAGAAGAAAGACAGTATGATCCTATCAATTATGCAGAACAATCATTGGAGAATAATCAATACCCAGTCTCTTAGAAAACTAACATCCTCAACCTGATAAAGAACATCTATAAAAATCTCTACAGATAGCATCATACTTAATGACTGATTATTTTCCCTGTAAGATCAGGAATAAGTCTCACTACTGTTTGGGGGGACTTCACAGTGAGGCTATGAATTAAACTATTATGTGCTTCAGCACACAATTAAATTTTGTGTTTAATTTTCAGCAGTATCAGTCTTGTGGCTACAAGAAATAGGAGATGTTTCTTTAGGGATGACGTGGAAGCCATCTGGTTCTCAGACCATCTGAGCTGAGAATTAAAACACCTGAACTTGTTCTTTTTAATATATAAATAATTATACTCGAATTAATTCATCCCACACCACAGTCATCATCATTGCTGTAATGGTCAAGGGCAACAGTCACTTGGGCTCCCAAAGCACATGTTTCAGTTGGTGCATCATCACAATTAACCATGGGTGGTTAGTGTGGATTAATTAAATTTTATGTCATTGCATGCCATGGATTACTAGCATCTCATCTTCCATTAAGCAGGAGCTCAGCACCATGCCAAGCCCAAAAGCATGAGCAAACTAACTCCCAAACCCATCTTTATGGTTTATCTTCTAACACCACTCTCACTATCAAGTTGGACCCAATCAGGAGACAGAAACTACACAGGTGTAAACAGGGGAAATATAAGGAATTATTATACTATGATAGGACAATAACTCTAGAAATGGAAGGAGAACTCTAAAGGGTACCTTAGGGCTTAGGAAGAGGACCCAAGGCAGGCCAAACTTGGAAGGGGAATTTGGACTTTGTTGAATAAGATGTGGTTACAGACCACCACTGGAGAGAAGTTTACTGAATTGCCCAAGCTAGAGCTGGTCCATAGTCACTGAAAAAGCAAGAATAACACTCTGGGTGGGACACACATGAGCAGAAGCTTGTAGGCAGGCATGCAGAGGGAGTTGGGGCACTACCGTAGACACTTTTGGAACTTGGAGTTGGATTGGCCTTGGTCTGCAGAAACCAAGCATACTTACATGTATGGCCCAGGCCAGGGTGGTTCTGGTCCACTGTGTGGAATGAAGATCAAGCTTACACCAGCTTGGTGTGGCTTACCTAGTCGAGAAGTGGGTGCTAGGGAGCCATGGCCTGGGCTGGGGCAGTCCTTTGCTTGCTGGGGCTCCCTGCTCTTCTGCTGTTGCCTGAATCAAGAGTTGGAGAAAAAGTGCCGTGTAAGCCACACCCTGAGGCATGGAGCACTGGAGAAAACTGTATAGTCAGTAGTAAAGAAAAAATCATACTCTCCAAGAGGCTGGTGAATGAGCATAAGGACCCATGAAGGAAAACTTCTTATTCCTGCAGTGTCTCTCCAGAGCCCTCTCCTGACAAAACTTAACATCAAGCCAGCTGGCAAGGGGAACATTTAAAATGTCCAACTACCTTGTCTCGGATTAGGCAATTAAATAAGAATTTATAGTAGAGAATCATTAAATTGATAACTGGCACACCACACCTTTTTTACCTTTTACCATTTCTCTCTCTGTCTCTCTGTCTCTCTGTCTCTCTCTCTCTTTCTCACACACACACACACACACCCCTCATATATGTATTTATGTAAGTATTTGTAGTGTCTAAATGAAAAATTAAAATATATAATTTTCAATAAAATATGCTCAGCCATAAGTATGTTAAAGACATCATGCAGTGGTCAGATGCATTCATCTGTACGGGGAATAACTATGAATGTGGTGTTGAGTGCAGAATGATGCAGGGGTCTTGGCTTAAATATCTCAGGGTCACCGGTGAAGTAATTTTTCCAAAATGCAAACAACCGTTGATAAATTTCAAACAAATAAAGAATTATCATTTGATATAAGTGGCAGTTGCATTCCTGGAAATTTCTACATACATTATACACAGGTAAAAATCATCTATAAATACACAAAACAGAGTTGGTACTAGATTCTTGCTGTAGTGTAAGGGCCTGACATTAAGCTTTTGATTGCCGAGGCATCCATTTCAAAAGACATCCTTCTTGAATAAACATATTGCCAGCTATATGACACAGCTACCAGCAAAACAACCAGATAAGGAATTAGGCTGCCCTCACTCATGAATTTCCCCTTTCAGATAGCCCTGCATAACCTAGATAACTGACCACTTGAGTGATCCCATCTCTTCCTCCCTGTGCCCTAATTCCCACTCTTATGCTTTAAATTAGCTAATAAGGAGTGAAGCTGCAAAATTCTAGATATCCCACCCTCTGACCCTAATAAATGCAGAGCCCCAGGTCCCCACTCTCTCCTTCTCAACCCACTACCTTGCTGTGTGGCCCTCAGGCATGCTGTGTATCCTTCAGGACCTGTGAGTAATAAATATTATTTCTCAAAGTTCCCTGATGGTTTTTGCTAAGATGTGTCCTGCAATCATAACAAGAACTACAAGGGCCAGTCTAGCCACAGCAGTGGCCTGAGTGGGGGAACTGTCTTTGGGGCTTGTTATGAGCAGTATGGACCCAGGTGAGTGCCTCAGGTATTTCTAGACAAGAGGATCATTATCAAAAGGCTGGGACAGTCACAACATATGTAAACACAGTGTTTTCACCCATATGAATGTATATTTGGACAATCAGAAGTTGACTGTGATAATTCCATGTGTGACAGGATGTGCAGTATCCCTGACCCTTTCCCACTCAGTGCCTATCACTGGGCCAAACACACATAATTTCATTACTTTTCCAAATGACCCATGGGGTTCAGTCCTCCACAACCCTTGGGAACCACTGCTCTACCTTCTTCATGCCTCTTTGCATTGCACTCCTGCTTTCTTTCAGGTTCCCTTTTGGCACTGAGTGTCTGTCTTCTGACCTATGATGTTTGTACTTCAGAAAGAAGCTTGGTGGTAAAGAGGACGGCTCCCCATTACCACAAATTTTGCTGATACCACAGGGAAGCATATGTGGATCAGTCTGGCAGCCCTCCTTTCTCTGCATGTCATGACTGAGGAAGATCAGGGCCGTGTTCTGATCCTCACCATTCCTCTATCGCAACCCATTTTTTTCTTCAAAGATGCTGTTAAATCTTTCATTAATGTTGTTTTGCCTGCATACTGTGATTTTTTTTTTTTCTTGGCTTTGGAATCAAACTGAACTGAGTTGAAATATGGATGTATGGTTTTCATCAAAAGAAACAGCCAATCCACAATATTGTTTGAGACAAGACTATACCAACACCAATTATTTTCACTACATTGAGAGGGAGAGAGGTTGCTTTCATCTTACAAAGGGTAAACTTTATTTTAGTTTTTATTTTATATTGGAGTATAGTTGATTAACAATATTGTGTTAGTTTCAGGTGTACCACAAAGTGATTCAGTTATACATATACATGTATCTATTCTTTTTCAAATTCTTTTCCCATTTAGGTTATTACAGAATATTGAGCAGAATTCCCTGTGCTGTACAGTAGGTCCTTGTTGGTTATCTATTTTAAATATAGTAGTGTGTACATGTCAATCCCAAATTCCCAGTCTGCCCCCCCCCCACCACACTTCCCCCACTGGTAACCATAGTTTGCTCTCTAAGTCTGTGAGTCTGTTTCTATTTGGTAAATAAGTTCATTTGTATCATTTTTTTTTTTAGATTCTGCATATAAGCGATATCATATGATATTTGTCTTTTTGTCTGACTTACTTCACTTAGGATGATAATCTCCAGGCCCATCCATATTGCTGCAAATGACACTATTTTGTTCCTTTTAATGCCTGAGTAATATTCCATTGTATATATGTACCACATCTTCTTTATCCATTCATCTGTTGTTGGACATATAGGTTACTTCCATGTTTTGGCTATTGTAAACAGTGCTGCAGTGAACATTTTGGGGCATGTATCCTTTCAAACCATGTTTTCCTCTGGATATACGCCCAGGAGTGGGATTGCTGGATCATATGGTAGCTCTATTTTTAGTTTCTTAAGGAACCTCCATACTGTTCTCCATAGTGGCTGTACCAAGTTACATTCCTACCAACAGTGTAGGAGGGCTCCACAAAGGATAGACTTTAACGAGAAGGGACATTTGATTTGGTTACCAAAAATAAGTATGTACATACACACATATATACATTTACCACAGGCTTCCAGTCTGAGTAACATGACTCTCCTAAAAACTGTTTTTTGCTGATGATACTCCAATTTATAATTATGTTTATGCAAATGGTTCCAATGAACTCTAAGACTTTTGTTGACCAAAGAGAGAAAAGAAACACATGTATACTGTACCCAAAGATTAGAACTTCCTGCTTTTTAATTCCTCATGCAGTTTTAAATATTCTTTATGGCTTTCATTCCCAAAGGTAATCAATGATTATGCAGACATGCACATTACACTCCATGGGAGCTGCCCTTTCAGGAACTTGGTTTTGAGCTGTAAAGACTCCCACTATGTCTCCTGAAGGTCATGGTAAGATGTTTAAATCACAAATACAGCCGTGTGATCACTGAATTCTCCTAAGAAGCATCTTTCTTTTGACTTTTACTTATATATGTTTTCTTTTAAGTGTCTCAAAGAAGCCTGAGGCATTGTAGGCCCTTTGGGTACTTTGACTTTTTTGTAAAGTGTTAATGATACTTTATAATAATGACATCAAATGAATTGACATTTGATCACACACACAAAATTTTAACTTAACACTTTTTTATTCATTTACTGGCTTTCAATGGACTTCCAAAACTTCTAGGGACCTATACAGAAAATGACCCTTTAAAATGAAAATATACCACTCTGTGTTTGTCATAAATATGTTATCAAAATATAAGAAAATCTATTAGTGGGGAAAGACAAGTAGAAGAATGTCAAAAAGTTGTGTAGAAAGAGATCATATCTACTACGTTGCTCAGTCATCCACTCTGCATTTTAAGAGAGACATTGAATATTTCTAAAATAAAGTGACCCACATGGTAGACTATCTAGAAACCAAGTCAAGTGATTATTAATTTAAGGAAGTGCATGTGTTTAAAATACAGAATAGAAAATAAAATTAGGGCCAATTTTGAAAATTGCATAATTTTTGGAAGCAAATTTCATCACAATAGTTCTTGTTTTGTAACAATTAGATCAGTCCAAAAGGGAGATAGTGTATTCCTTATTGTATGAATTTAAGAAAAGGCTTTTTCTTTTCCTCCAGGAGTCATAGATGTTGTATTGAATATAAGCTTTAGATGGAACATCAAGCCAATGCCTTTCACGTTTCCTTTTAATGTTTGTGTTCGGTGTTTTTAATCGGGATCAGTACGGAGACTCACTCATGGTAGATCTGCAGTATTTGTTTACTTCTGCTGTGAATTCATGTCATTTATGTTTATTGATGGTTCTTGATTCATGGGATGCTTATTATTTTCATGCAATAAAAAATAGATATTAGGCACTTTATGTATGTTGCATCTGGGTAATTCCCAACTGCATTGTTTATCATCAATGCAAGTGTCACATTGCCTGAGATACCTTCTCCAGCTCTCTCAGTCAGAGCAACTGGATGCCTTCTCTGTTGCCTTTAGAACTTTGGAAAATTCATACATACACAGAGATCTAAAATGCACACACACATCTATACATATAAACATGTATATGTACATGTATATGTATATATATCCACCCACATAAATATTTTACTTTTTCTTTCAATAAGTTTTTTCATATTTGTGTGATTTTTAACAACAGTAACAGAACCCTATGGGGTCAAGTATACCATAGGCAGACTTTAAAGCAGAGTGTGAATATCTTAAAATTAACATATTATAAAGATAGAAAATATAATATGAAAATTGAACAAAGCAACTTGATAATTCCAGAATAAATGCTTAAGAATTATGTGACTTTGATAATACAACTAAATAACACTTTCATATATGTACAATACAGTTTTCTGTTTCTCTAGAACAAAAAAAGGATTACATGGCTTCCAATAAATGTGTCCCTTGGCTCTTTTTTTTTTCGAGTTAAGTTTTATTTGGGGCAAAATGAGGACTGCAGAGCGAGAGACAGCAGTTCAGATAGCTCTGAGAAGCTGCTCCGAGGAGGCAAGGCGGGGAGCCAGGTTATATAGAAGTTTTGTAACAAAGGGCAGGTAGTCTGAACATCAAAAGATTATTGTTAATTAAGGAAAACCAGATATCTCAAGTTAAGGAATTGAGGGCTTTTCTATCTGTATCACGTGACTATACGATGCACACCACAACTTTTTGCCAAGCTATCAAATCCGTATTAGGGCTTTGTTTGCTTGCTTGATTGTTTATATATCCATAGCTATTTCCGTGTTCTCGCCAAGTTCCAGCTTGTGTTACACTTACATTTCTTTAAGACTTTAGAATAGTATTACCGTGTCGTCAACAATAACTCAATTTCAGCTTTTCTACTAAAAGCTGAAATTGAGTTATTGTTGACGACACGGTAATACTTTAGAATAATATTTCTGATGGAATCAGGAAAGCTGAAATTGAATTATTGTTGATGACAAGGTAATACCATGCTAAGAAAAGACTAAAGGCACCCTGCATCCTTGATACAAATTAAAAGATAGATCAAATGCCTTCGAAGAGGAAAGTCCACCCTCTTTCTCTGAAATAGACAAGAAGAAATACTATCTACTAAGGAATGTGAAAGAGAGATTTTGATTTGTAATGAATATATCATTTTGGAAGTGTGCTTTGGTATCATTAAGTATTCATTTATTTTCTTACTGATTTACTCAGCCCCCATTATTGTCTGCCATATGCATTACCCCATGTTACATGCTGAAGTGGAGAGGGGTGATAGCAAAGACGAATTGGGGAAAATGGACATTAACAGTGTACCAAAGAAAACTTAAAGGTCTGCAGAAAATCGTAAGGACATCTGGAAGAGGTGGTCACTTGCTCTGACTTGAGGGAGCTGGAGAAAGCATTTCAGGTGAGGCCATGCACGTCTTGGTCCAAACATTGCAGTGTGACTTCACCAGGTGAAAAGGATAGGTATTCCTAGAAGACACACTAGAAATCACAGAGTGGGGAGAGGAAATCAACAGCAACAAAAATATAACAGTGCATTAGGCAATAATAAAAGTTTTCAAAATGACTAGTCATAGGGTTTGGGAAGAATTGCAAGACAAGGTGACTAACAAAAGAGATAGGACCACACTGTATAAGTTTTTGTTGTTGTTTGCTTCATAATTCCTAAAGAAAATGGCAGAGTCAGCCAGTACAGTAAAATGTAATGTTTACAGCCAAAGAGGTCTCAAGGTAGGGTAAGAAGCAACAGTAGAGCTCTGGTCTGCAGTGTCATGCATTCCAGCTGCCTCTTCTGTGCTTTTTTTCCTTTTGTGCTCTCTGCAAATCACTTAGTGTTCTTATGTTATCTTCTGTGTTTCCTCTTCTTAAAAACATCCGGCAAAACCAATTCAACCTAAGGTGTAGAGCCCCAGAGTGAGGACCATGCTAAGCCATAAGAAATGACACACAGATTATGGAATCAGGATTATTAAAGAAATACCACTGGGGAGAATTAAGGTCGTGTCTATGCTAATTACCGACATCCAAAGGGATTATGAACTCCTACGTTTTTACTCAGTGGCATTACTTAACACACATTTCTACAGTGAGGCAGGAGGAGAGGTAATCATCCTCAGAGATGTAGTTGTGAACATATTCTTAGTTCTAACACACCACTCCTACTTGTCCTGCTCTCCCAATTCACTTGGCCACATGACTTGTTTTGACACTACAGGCCATTGGGTACCAACCATCACAGATTAGTCTGTAAATATGTTTTCTACTTTAGGTGCCTAATTTCTCATTCATTATTTGCTTTGTTCCCTTCTATGTCCAATCATTCTCCTATCTATTTTCTCTAGTCTCTAAAAACCTTGACAGCAAATTTATGGTAATTATTTGATTTTTATTCATAAATTTAACTACATATCACAACAAAGTACCTTGCGAGCAGAGTGGAAGGTCATTGCCATAAGGAAGTGGAGGGGCACTAAAAAGAGATTTTGTGGAAACTGTAATGTTTAACCTGGATATACCTATAGGTAAGATTATAAGGTGGCAGAAGAGGGAGTGTCAGGCAAGAAGTTTGGAAACCAGTAGCATTAGGGGTATTTAAGAAAGTCATAACCAGGTGGCTTGAAACTGTCATAAAATGCAATAATCAACCATTGTCACTGGTTGGGTTCTCTGGAAGTAGATGTTGAGGATGGGGTGTGGTGTGCAGAATATTCAAGAAGAATCAACACCCAATGAAAGACAAAAACAAGGATTGCCTCAGGAATAAAAATGATAAAACTTTTAGAAATTATTAGTGTAAGCCACTGTTAATAGATTAAAAGAGACATGATACTTTTGATTATCTCAGTATTTACAGAAAACGACACATGACACCATTTAACATCCTTTCATAGTAACCAGAACAACAACAATAAACCTCAGCAGACTAGAAATGAAAAGATACTTATTTCAACTTGATAAAGACAAAAATCAAAAAACAAAACAAAATAAACATCATACTGGAAGGTGAAGGGTTTAAACCATTTCTTTTAAAATTGGGAACATGAAAAGAATGCCCACTGTCACTGCTCTATTCAACGTTGTGCTAGGAAGCCTAGCTAAGGTAGTAAGACAAGAAACGAAACTATCATGTATAAGAAATATAAAGGAGGAAACAAAATCATTATTAGCAGTAGATAAAATAGTTGTCAACATGGAAACAAAACTCTAAACAAATTTTTGAATTTCAAAGACAGTTTAGCATGTTTGCAGGATATAAGAATATTACCCTAAAAATCGATTGCAGTTAGATATCACAGCAACAAATTATTAGGAAACATGAAGACATCATTTACAGAAATATATAATGCCCAAGAATAAATCTAAAAGAATATGTGTTTATGTCCTTTATGGAAGAACATTTTCAAATTTTATTGAAAAACATTGGATAAGTCCCAAGACATTATTAAAGGAATATCAATTTTCCTCAAATGTGTCTAAATACAATTCTAATAAAAATCCCAAAGGTGGTACTTACCTAGCTGGCAAGAATATTCCAAAATGTATATGGCAGAAATAGGGCCAAAATAGCCAAGAAAACAATATTTTTAAGATGTTAGTTCAAAACAATTGTGATAAATAAGAACAAAGTTGGGAATGTTACCCCAACTGATTTTGACTTACTATAATCATGTCAGTATGAGACGTGTAAAGATGGATATGTAAATCACTGAAAGAGAATAGAGTCCAGAATTAAATCCACACATAAAGGGATGGTCTGTTGATTTTCAACAAATGTGCCAAAGTGATTCAAAGGGGAAAGACATATTTTCAATAAATGGTGCTAGAGCAATTAGATATACATATTCAATAAAACGATCTTTGACTCTTACCTCAAAGCATATATGAAGATTAACTCAGAATGGATCATAGACCTAAATGGAAGAGCTAAAACTATAAAACTTGTAGAAAAAATATGAGAAGATATTTGTAGTTCTGAGTTTCTATATAGACTCATAAAAATTTTTATTGATATATGGGACACAACATACTAATAAACTAGATTTTGTTACATTTAAAAGCTTTTGCTCTTCAAAATACTCTGTTAAGGAATTAAAAAGACAAGTCACAGACTGAAAGCAAATACTTGTAAAACATATATTGGACATAGGATTTATATTCAGGATATGTAAAGAAGACTTGCAGCTCAGCAATAGAAGAAAAAAATCCAGTAAGGAAATTGGCAAAATATTTGTATAGAAACTTCACCATAGAGGAAATATATAAATAAATGGTAAAATAAGCCTGTTTTTTTTTGAGCCTGTAAAATACCAATGGTAATTTTTTTTAATGTCCTGTTTTTTTAATTTTTGAAGTGTGAGTGTGGTGCGAAGGTGTGTCTGGGTGTGAATCTGCACCTGTGCCCTGCAGTGTGAAATGTGAGGAGAGACATGGAGGGGGCGAATGAAGCCCAGGGACTAAGGTCCACTGGAAAGACCAGCAGCCTGGTAGAGGCCATGCAATTTAAGATAAACAATAAGGGAGGGGAAATGGTTGATGACAGAAATAAGGAGGGACTGGGAGAAGTATGAGAATCTATATAACCTGATCACTCAGAAATAGGAACTACGAAATGTCAGTTATGCAAAAAGGGGAACTCTGAATTACCAACTTCAGCCTTGACCAAGGTCTTATTCCTCCTCCCAGAATTAAAATACAGATTTTCTTTCCCTTTAGAGATACCTGAGTAATGGTGGCATAGTGATTGTAAATATATTAAAATATTTTCTAATTTCCCAAAAGTCATTGACAAACTATAGTGACTTCAATAAAAACTAAAAATATCTAAAATAAAAATGGTATAGACAACAATATTTTGCTTCAAAAATTTACTATATTCTTAGTTTTATCATATTTAATTTCCTTATAAAATTGATTAGCCATTTTCAATTTAAAATTTTCTCTTATGCATATGTATAAATATATTTTTAATACCATTTCCATGCTTAACTTATTTACATAAATCATGAAAAAATAACTTTTAGTTTGTATAAAGATATAATTTAATATCTGGTGGGAAGAATAGGTATGTAGCTGAAGATCTTTCTTGTGGGTTACATTATGTATGGTCTCTGGATATGAATGTGATCTCCAGAACTTTTTCTACATTGGATGAATACACCTAAGGACTTGCTTGACCACCTTACATATATGAGTATTTGTAGACACCTAAATGTTTTCTGTTTGAATCAGAATAAATAGAGCTGAATTTGTTTTAGGTTGTAGAATTTCTCCAGCATAAAATGGGGCTAAACTCCTTCAAATCACTTGTTTTTCAACTTGGACATACATGAATAGGCAGGATTATCTATGTATTTCATTTGAAATACACTAAATGCTTCAATCCGATATCAGTGCTTAATTTTCTCTCTGAACATCTGTCTAATTTTATAGTGAACTAGGCTAAAAAAAAGCACAAAAAGGGACTTCCCTGGTGGCGCAGTGGTTAAGAATCTGCCTGCCAATTCAGGGGACGCGGGTTTGAGCCCTGGTCTGGGAAGATCCCACATGCCACGGAGCAACTAAGCCCGTGTGCCACGACTGCTGAGCCCACATGCCACAACTACTGAAGCCCACGCACCTAGAGCCCATGCTCTGCAACAAGAGGAGACACTGCAATGAGAAGCCCGCACACAGCAACGAAGAGTAGCCCCCGCTCGCCGCAACTAGAGAAAGCCTGCACGCAGCAAGGAAGACCCAACACAGCCAAAAATAAATAAGTAAATAAGTAAATAAATAAACAAAACAGAAAAATATAAAGAAAAGCCCAAAAGAAGTAATATTTATGAGCAGAAATCCTAATGGGTCATGATTTTCCACCAAAGAGACTAAAATATGTCGTCAGTTTAATACACCACTCAGTAGGAGCACTGTACAATAATTCCACCTCTTCTTCATCTGGGTACAATTTCTGATAACATTATTCACTTGTTCTTTGGATGTAGTAAACTTTTACCTCTTGAAAATTTGCTTCACATTCTCCAGGTCGGAGGATGCATGATGATGAAGAAACGAGTAAGTATTCCTTTACCCAGCTCTGTCCAGGGCTGCTGCAATATTCGATGCACAGACTGTACAATGAAAAGCATGCACAGCCATACACAGCAGCCCGTGCGCACTATCACCCCTGTTTTCTTCCTTCATCTGTGGAAATCTGCAGGAAGCCAAGTGTTGCCATAACTGTAGCCTGTTGCCTCAGCTTCTTTGCTAATCAGAGACCAGAGCACCACCACCAAGCTATAAAGTGGGTGGGGCTGGGCTGTTTCTTTCTGCTCTGTACCCGAGCTGTGGAATTTGGTTCCAAGAAAAGAGCTCTATCATGAAAATAAGCTATTCTTCCAATCATTCAAATGGGAATTTCAAAACTTGGACTTGAAAGGACTTCCAACATATTCTAATCAAGATCTCTTCTCTGTCCAGATCCTCTCTTTTCCTATTTTCAAAGGCAGCAAATAAACATCCTGACCCAAATGTTCCAAATTGCTAAAGAATTCATATGATGGTACTGGATTGACCTCCAAATGAATGTAAGGTGGTGTATTTTCACCACTTGCCATGCTTACACAATAGAATATGTACCCAATGAGATTTTTAGTTGCATATGTCTTGGCCTCTACTGGACTAGTTTGAGCCTTAGAATCTTTTAAAATTCAATAAAGTCTAGAATAAGGACACTCAGAGCATCTCTGCTGCTTTTGCTTTTGCCCACCACCACTTTCTTTGGTGACAACAAGCACTAATAAAGTGTATCTCTCTTTAATATTCATGTGTGTTAGACATGAAAAAAAGAGAAGTGTGTGTAATGTGTGTGATCCTTGTATCTTAAGTAAAAACTCAAATTTATCAGCTAAATATGCATTTTCCTAGCGCCATTTTGCCCATTGAGATGGTATGGATACATTTCTTTAAGCGCACCAATGATAAATGATGAGCAGTGACAATGACTTGAGATCAACTTGTTAGTTGAAGATCTGCCTAGAATGCCTGGGTCAGAGGGCTCTCACACTTTCTCTCAGATCTTTCACCTGCTCTCTGGTGCAGTTCAGGGGCCTTTTCTCCAGCTTGTCCAGCCCTCTGAGCCTGCATCGACTCTCTGCAGGGTGCCATAGACAGAGAGGTAAACCCAGTCCAATCCATGATTTCAAGAGAATTTTAAGAGAAGTAAGCATGCCATGTAATGCGCGCCTTGAAAGAGGTATGTCTCCAATGCCAGAGAAGTTAAAAACAAGAATCTCATTTTCAGGTAGGGCAATAAGAGGAAAGCTGCCTGGAAGAAGTGACATTTAGGCCAACTTTGAAATGTGGGTATTATTTTAATGGGCAGAGAAGCACAGGGGCTCTTGTGACAGAGAGCATGGCATTAACTAATGTGTGGAGGAATGTTTGGGACTAATGTGAGTAGTCCAGTTTGCCAGATGAGTGGAGCAAAATATAAGGCAGGAACCAAGAAAGTTGAGATCTGGAGAACCAAGAAAGTTTAGATCTGAATACAACTTATTGAGGAACAGGGATGTGATGTAACTGGGTTTTAGCAAACTCATCAGAAGGTGGTTTTCATATGGGATGAGTAGTAAGAGGCTAGAGGCGAGAAGGCCTGGTAGGAGGTGAAAGGTGAGAAGGGGATTTATAGGAAGGATGATGCATAGACAGATGGCTCTAAGAGTCTTAACTAATTAATTAATTACTGCTGAGCACTGGGGATATGTGCTGAGCAAAAATTCAGTCTAATACAGTGGGAGAAATTAAATAATCACACATCTGAGCAGAATCACATCTGTGCTGAATACTTGACAGAAGCAATTTGACTCTAGGAGGATTTCAGAACTTGGGGGAGTGATTGGCAATATTATATTTTGAGCCCCAGATAATGTCGCATTAAGGAATTTGGGTTTGTCTTTTAGACTGTGAAAAACCACTGAAAATTTTGGATCAGAAACTAAGATTAAGAAAGCAGCCTTTCTCTTGGTCCATGTGGTCTTCTTTCTAGAGTTGGGATATTACATTATATACACCATGAAATTCTGGAAACAATCAGAGATGGTAAATCCTATATATGCCTCTTCTACCTTGAGTTGATGTCCAGTGGTCATTCAGTCAAATGCTTTTTAAAAGAATACTTCTGTTAAAACTTCAGTAATTCATTCAGAACAGTATAGCAACTCTACTTATGTTATAGTGCCTTGGATAATTAACGGATTCTACCTTTCCAGCATTGTGTTGTTTAATTTTCTGGAGTTACTGTTGGACATATCTGGTTATTTTTTCTCAGGTTGACATAAAGTCAAAATGAAAATAAGTAAGGAGAAGCATAGTGACCTTAAAAACTGTAACTTTAACAAGTACTTCTGTGACTTATGAAACTTCTATCAAGGATTTTTATCTATTATGTTTATCATTTTTTACTGTATAGGTCCAATTTAAACACTTCCTTTAAAATTTATTGCCAAAAAAACTTTCTCTCAATTAACATATATTTGTAGTTTTTTTCCTAAAACTCAGTATTCTCACCTGTTTATCTTAACTTCAAAGAAATTGAGGATCTTTTCTTTATAGTGGTAAAATATGCATAACGTAATATTTATCGTTTTAACTGTTCTGAAGTGTGTAATTCAGTAGCATCAAATAACATTTACAATGTTGTGTAATCATCACCACTATATCTAAAACTTTTTGGTCATCCCCAACAAAAACTTTGTATCAATTAAACAATAATTCCTCTTTCCCCTTTAACTCTATTCTACTTTCTGTCTCTATGAATCACCAAATGATTGTTGTTTTGTATCTGGACAATTTCACTTAGCATAATGTTTTCAAGATACATCCATGTTGCAGCATATATAAAAATTTCACTTCTTTTTATGGCTGAATAATATTCCTTTGTATGTATATATCACAATTTGTTTAGACATTCCTTTGCTCAAGGACACATGTTATTTACACCTTTTGGCTATTGAGAATAACTTGGCTATGAACATTGGTGTACATATATATGTTCAAGTCCCTGCTTTTAATTCTTTTGAATGTATACCTAGGAATGAAACTGTGGGTCATACGGTAGTTTCATGTTTAGTCTTTTGAAAAAACAACAAACTGTTTTCAACAGCAGCTGTACCATTTTACAGTCCCACCAGCAATGAACAAGAGTTCCAATTTCTCTACATCCTTGTCATCACTTGTTTTCTTTTTTTTTTTTTTAACCCATCCTAGTAGGTATAAAATGCTATCTCCTTGTAGCTGTGATTTGCATTTCCCTAATGACTAATGATATTGAGCACATTTTCATGTGCTTATTAGCCATTTGCATATCTCCTTTGAGAAATGTCTATTCAAGTCCTTTGCCCATTTTTGAATTGGGTTATTTGGTGTTATGGAGTTGTGGGAGCTCTTTATATATTCCGGATATTAATCCCCTATCAGATGTTATTTGCAAATATTTTACCCCATTATTTATTTATATATTTTGATAGTATCCTTTGATGCACAAACATTAATTTGATCAAGTCCAATTTATCATTTGTTTCTTTTGTTACCTGTGCTTTGGTGTCATAGTCATTAAGTCGTTGCCAAATCCAATGTAATGAAGACTTTAAATTTTTTTTCCCTGAGTTTTACAGTTTGAGCTCTTAAATTTAGATCTAAAATTTAGATCTTTGATCCATTTTGAATTGACTTTTGCATTTAATATGAGGTAAGGGTCCAACTTCTTTTGCATGTGGATATCCAGTTTTCCCAGCACCATTTGTTGAAAAGACTTTCTTTTTCCCATTGAATGATCTTGGCACCTTTGTCAAAAATCAATTTACCATATATGTGAGAGTTTATTTCTGAGCTCTCTATTCTATGCCAGTGGTCTATATGTCTGTCCTTATGCCAATACCATTCTGTATTAGTTACTACAGCTTTGCAGTAAGTTTCAAAGTCAGGAAGTATGAGTCTTCCAGTTTTCTTTCTTTTTTTTAGGACTGTTTTAGCTATTTAAGGCCCCCTAAAATTCCATTTTTGTGAAAAGAACTATTGGTATTTTGATAGGGATTACATTGAACCTGTAGCTTGCTTTGGGTGGTATTAACATCATAAAAATATTAAGTCTTCCTAGCCATGAATATAAATATCTTTCCGTTTATTTTTGTCTTCTTTAGTTTCTTATTTAGTTATTCATTTATTTTTTGGCGGCGTTGGGTCTTCGTTGCTGCGAGCGGGCTTTCTCTAGTTGCAGTGAGTGGGGGCTACTCTTTGTTGCAGTGCGCGGGCTTCTCATTGCGGTGGTTTCTCTTGTTGCAGAGCAGGGGCTCGAGGCACGTGGGCTCAGTAGTTGTGGCACGTGGGCTCTAGAATGCAGACTCAGTAGTTGTGGCGCATGGGCTTAGTTGCTCTGCAGCATGTGGGATCTTCCCGGACCAGGGATCAAACCCCTGTCCCCTGCATTGGCAGGCGGATTCTTAATCACTGCGCCACCAGGGAAGTCCCTTCTTCAGTTTCTTTCAACAATATTTTGTAGTTTTGAGTGTACAACTCTTTCACCTGCTTGGTTAGATTTACTACAAAGTATTTAATTCTTTTAGGTGCTATTATCAGTAGGATTGTTTTCCTAAATTTTTTTTGGCCTTTTTTTATTGCTGGTATTTAGAAACACATCTGATTTTTGCGTGTTGATCTTGTACTCTGCAACTTCGCTGAATTTATTAGTTTCTACTTGGTGTATTCTATATACTGGATGGTGTCATCTGCAATAGTTTTAGCTCTTTCTAGTTTGGATGCCTTTTATTCACTTTTCTTTTCTGATAGCTCTGGTTAGAACTTCCAGTAGAATGTTGAATAGCAGCAGTGAAAGTGGGTATTCTTGTTTTTGTTCCTTATCTTAGGTGGACAGTTTTCAGTCCCTTACCATTGATTATAATGTTAGCTGTGGGTTTTTGTAAATATTTTTTAATATGTTGAGGGATTTTCCATTTCCAGACTTCTGGAAGTTTTTTATCATGAAAGTGTTTGATTTTGTCAAATGCCTTTTCTGCATCAATTGGGATAATCATGTGGTTTTTTTCCCTTGTTCTATTAATGTGACACATTACATTGATTAATATTCTTATGTTGAACGACTCTTACATTTCAGGAATAAATGCTGCTTGGTCATGGTAAGTAATGATTTTAAAATGCTATTGGATTCAATTTACTAATATTTTGTTGAGGATTTTTGCATCTATCTTCATAAGGGCTATTGATCTGTGATTTACTTTTCTTGTGGTATTTTTTTTTCTGGCTTTGATATAAATTAATGCTGGACTCATAAAATGAGGTAGGAAGTGTTCCCTCCTTGTCAATGATTTGGAAGAGCTTGAGAAGGATTGATATTAATTCTTCTTTAAATGTTTGGTAGAATTCTTTTGTGAAGCCACCTGGTCCAGGACTTCTCTTTGCTGGTAAGTTTTAGATTAATAATTCAATCTCTTTACCTGTTATAGGTCTGTTGAGATTTTCTATTTCTTTGTGAGTTGGTTTAGGGCATTTGTGTGTTTCAAGAAGTTTGCCCACTTCTCTAATGGTTATCTAATTTGTTGGCTTACAGTTGTTCATAGTATTCTTCTATAATTCCTTTTTGCCTCTATAAGGTTTGTAGTAATACTTCCATTGTTATTCTGATTTTAGTTATTTGTGTCTTCTCTTTTTTATTTTGTCAGTCTAGGTAAAGGTTTGTCAATTTTGCTTATTTTTTCAAAGAACCAATTTTTGGTTTCATTAATATTTTTCTATTGTTTTATTTCTCTATTTTGTTAACTTTGCTCTAAACTTTATTGTTTCTTTCCATCTGCTAGCTTTGAGTTTGGCTTTATTTTCCTTTTCTAGTTCCTTATGGTATGAAGCTGTTGATTTGAGATCTTACATTTTTTTACAATGTAAACATTTACACCTATAGATTTCCCTCTGAGCACTACTTCCACTGCATCCCATGAATTTAGTATGTTGTGTTTTTATTTGTTTCTAAGTATTTTCTAATTTATCTTGTGATGGCTTCTTTAAGAGTATGTTGTTGAGTTTCCACAAATCTGTGAATTTTCCTGTTTTCTTTGTTACTGATTTTTAACTTCGTCCTGTTGTGATTGGAGAAGGCACTTAGTATGATATCTGTCTTTTAATCTATTCAGACTTATTTTGTGGTTTAACATGTGATCTGTCCTGTAGAATGTCCCATGTGCACTTGAAAAAAAACTGTATTCTGCTGTTTTGGGGTAGTGTTCTATATATCTTTTATATCTAGTTGGTTTATTGCATTTTTCAAGTCCTCTATTTTCTTACATCTCTTATGTCTGACTGATCGATCCATTACTGAAAGCAGGGCATTGAAATCACCACTATTATTATAGAGCTCTCTATTTCTCACCTTCTGTTCTATCAATATTTTGCTTCATATATTTTGAGGTATTTTATTAGGTGCATAAATGTTTATAATTTCTATTTTCATTGTGATATCGAACCTTTTTTAATTTAATTTTTTATTGAAGTATAGTTGATTTACAACATTTTATTAGTTTCAGGTGTACACATAGTGATTCAATATTTTTATAGGTTATACTCCATGTAAAGTTATTACAAAATAATGGCTATATTCCCTATGCTGTACAATATATCCTTGTTGCTTGTCTATTTTGTATATAGTAGTTTGTATCTCTTAATCCCATACCCCTATTTTGCCTTTCTCCCCTTCCGTCTCCCCACTGGTAACCACTAGTTTGTTTTCCATATCTGTGAGTCTGTTTCTAATTTGTTATATACCTTTGTTTTATTTTTTCAGATACCACATATGTGATAACATAGAGTATTTGTCTTTTTCTGTCTGACTTATTTCACTAAGCATAGTACTCTGTAGCTAGGTCCATTCACTTTGTTGCAAATGGCAGAATTTTATTCTTTTTTATGGCTGAGTAATATTCAGAGTATATATATAACACATCTTTATCCATTTATCTGTTGATGAATACTTAGATTATTTCTTGAGACTTTTATTAAGATACATCTTCTTTGTCTCTTGTAAACTTTTTAGAGTTAAAGTCTATTTTGTTTGATATTAGTGTAGCCACTCCAGCCCTATTTTCATCATCATTTGTATGAAATATTTTTTCTATCATTTTACGTTCAACCTATTTGTCTTTATTTATTTTTTTTTTTTTTAATTTTTATTTATTTATTTATTTATTTTTGGCTGTGCTGGGTCTTTGGTTCGTGCGAGGGCTTTCTCCAGTTGCGGCAAGTGGGGGCCACTCTTCATCGCGGTGCGGGGACCGCTCTTCATCGCGGTGCGCGGGCCTTTCACTATCGCGGCCCCTCCCGTCGCGGGGCACAGGCTCCAGAAGCGCAGGCTCAGCAGCCGTGGCTCACAGGCCCAGCCGCTCCACGGCATGTGGGATCCTCCCAGACCAGGGCTCGAACCCGTGTCTCCTGCATTAGCAGGCAGATTCTCAACCACTGCGCCACCAGGGAAGCCCCCTATTTGTCTTTAGAAGTAATGTGAGTCTCTGATAGAGACCACATAGTTGAATTATAAATACTTATTCATTTTGCCAATCTCTGTATTTTTATTGGAGAGTTTAATCCATTTACACCTAAGGTAGTTACTGATAAGGAGGGATTTACTTCTGCCATTTTTCAGAAAACAAATATGTTTTCTATATGCCTTTAGGTTTTTATGTCCCTCATTTTCTCCATTACTGCTTTATTTTTAGTTAACTTTTTATAGTGAAATATTTCAATTCTCTTCTTAATTCTTTATACGTATATTCTATAGATATTTTCTTGGTGGTTACCATGGGTATTATATTTAATATCCCAAAGTTATAATAATCTAATTTGAATTGATGCCAACTTAACTTCAATAACATAAAAAAGCTCTACTACTATACCACACCACCCTCAGTTTCTGTTATTAATGTCATAGATTACATCATTACACATTTTGTATACAATAAAATAGATTAATAATTTTTATGCATTTGTATTTTAAACCCTTTAGAAAATAAAAGTCAGGCTCAACCAAAATTATAGTAATAGTAGCTTTTACAGTTGCCCATGCATTTACCTTTACCCTAATTTCTTTATATGGCTTCAAGTTACTATCTTCCTTTCATTTCAACCTGAAGCACTCCCTTTAACATTTCTTGGAGGGAAGGTCTGGTGGTAATGACCTCCCTCAGCTTTTTAAAATCTAGGGGGGTCATTTCTCCCTCATTTTTGAAGAGTAGCTTTATTGGATATAAAGTTGCCCATCGACAGTTTTTTTTCCTTTAAGCATATTGAGTATATCAACCCACTGACTTCTGGCCTTCAAGCTTTCCGATGAGAAATTGACAGATAACCTCATTGCGGATCACTTGTATGTGATGAGTCACTTCTCTCTTGCTGCTTTCAAGATTGTCTCTTTGTCTCTGTCTTTCAACATTTTGATTATAATGTATCTCAGTGTGAGTATTTTTGAGTTTATTCTATTTGGAGTTTTTGAGCTTCTTGGATTTGTAGATGCATTTATTGCAATTTCAATCCTTTAAATTTGGGGAGTTTTCAGGCGTTATTCATTTCGTTCCTTTCTCTCTCTCTTCTCCTGATGGCATTCCCACAACGCCTATGTTGGTCCACTTGATGGTGTTTCACAGGTCTCTTAGGCTCTGTTCAATTTTCTTCATTCTTTTTTCTTTCTGTTCCTTAGACTTGATAATTTCAGTTGTTCTTTCTTTATGTTCACTTATTCTTCCACTTGCACAAATCTGCTTTTTAACCCTTTTGAGGTATTTTTCATTTCAGTTATTGTACTTTTCAGCATCAAAATTTCTTTTTGGTTCTATTTGAAAATAATTTAATCTCTTCATTGATATTTTTTAATATATTGTTTTCCTTTGTCCATGTCTTCCTTTAGCTCTTTGAGTGTCTTTAAAAGAGTTGTTTTAAAATCTTTGTCTAGTAATTTTGACATCTATGCTTCCTCAGGTACATTTTCTGTTGCTTTATTTTGCTTCTTTGAATCAGCTATACATTCTTGTTTCTTTGTATGCCTTGTTGTTTTTTTATTGAAAATTGGACTTTTGAATTTGATAACATGGAAACTGGGGAAATCAGATTTTCCCTTTTCCTCAGAGTTTGGTACTTTAAAAAGTTGCTATAAGGTGTCTCTGTATTGGAGTAAAAGCTTAAGATCTTCTGCATGTCTTTTCTGAGCTCCATATTTCCCTAGGTATGCATGGTGGCTTTCTAAATTCCCCCATATACATAGTTGCTTTTGAATATCAAAAACAAACAAACGAACAAAAAGCAAGCAAACAAAAAAACAGGTGGCTCTTTTAAATCTCCTGGAAATTACTTCAGCTGGTGGAAGTTGGAACATTGGTGGCCAGCCTCCATATCCACACTTCAGCAGTGAGAGCAGTAATTCACAGTTAGAACCAAGAACCTACATGTGGATGACAAGGATCTTATTGGCCACCCTAGCTCCAGAGGAAGCTGCTCCAGAAATTTGGGTTACGTTCTTCACAGCTGTCTGGTATGGGGCTGGGGTAGGGGGCTGAGTAGCTGCAACCACCCTAATGGCTGAAATAAACCAAAATTAATGAAAACGTCCTAGCCAAGCTATCCCCTTGAAGTTACAAGTGTTCAAATAAACTCCAAAGTTCCAAAATATCCACCTCTGATAGTTTCTCCTAGTACAGTTGCTGTCCAGGTAGAGAGGTGAATTCTTGGTGCTTCCAACTTCACTATCTTCCCGGACTTCATTCCCTTGAGGTTTAATCTTAATAGTAATGCATGATAACTTTTTAAACTATTTTGGTTTCCCTGTATTGGAGATCCTGATTTTCTCCTCCTTTATTAAATTTAATGTCTATCACCCGTTTATTGGCTACATTAAATATATAACTTTAAGAAACCTAGATATTTTAATTAATCAGAAAATTACAGTGCACTAACATCCTAGTCAATCAAGTGTCTTCACGGCACTATAGTACCACTTTGTGGGGTAACTGAAATCACTTTTCTTTGCTATTACTAACTGTCATGCAGTATGAAATAATTTAAAAAGTATAAAGGTTCTTGAGGAGAGAAATTTACCTATGTTCTTTTTAAAAATCTTTTATTGGAATATAGTTGATTTACAATGTTGTGTTAGTTTCAGGTGTACAGCAAAGGGAATCAGTTATATATATACATGTATCCACTTTTTTTTTTTTTTTAAGATCCTTTTCCCATATAGGCCATTACAGAGTATTGAGTAGCATTCCATGTGCTATACAGCAGGTTCTTATTAGTTATCTCTTTTATATATAATAGTGTGTATATGTCAATACCAGTCTCCCAATTTATTCCTCCCCCCCCCCGCCTTATCCCCTGGTAACCACAAGTTTGTTTTCTACATCTGTGACTCTACTTATATTTTGTAAATAAGCTCATTTGTATCATTTATTTAGATTCCACATGTAAGTGATATCATATGATATTTGTCTTTCTGTGTCTGGCTTACTTCACTCAGTATGACAATCTCTAGGTCCATCCATGTTGTTGCAAATGACATTATTTTGTTCTTTTTTATGGCTGAGTAATATTCCATTGTATATATATATATATCACATCTTCTTTATCCATTCCTTTGTTGATGGACATTTAGGTTGCTTCCATGTCCTGGCTATTGTAAATAATGCTGCAAAAAACATTGGGGTGCACATATCTTTTCAAATTATGGTTTTCTCTGGGTATATGCCCAGGAGGGGGATTGATGGATTATATTGTAGCTCTATTTTTAGTTTTTTAAGGAACGTCCATACTGTTTTCTATAGTGGCTGAACCAGTTTACATTCCTACCAACAGTGTAGGAGGGTTCTGTTTTCTCCACACCCTCTCCAGCATTTATTGTTTGTAGGTTTTTGATGACAGCCATTCTGGCCAGTGCGAGGTGATACCTCATTGTAGTGTGATTTGCATTTCTCTAATAATTAGTGATGTTGAGCATCTTTTTATGTGCTTTTTGGCCATCTGTATGTCTTATTTGGAGAAATGTCTGTTTAGGTCTTCTGCCCATTTTTTGATTGAGTTATTTGTTTTTTTGATATTGAGCTGCATGAGCTGTTTGTATATTTTGGAGATTAATCCCTTGTCAGTTGCTTCATTTGCAAATATTTTCGCCCATTCTGAGGGTTGTCCTTTTGTTTTGTTTATGGTTTCCTTTTCTGTGCAAAAGCTTTTAAGTTTCATTAGGTTCCATTTGTTTATTTTTGTTTTTATTTTCATAACTCTAGGAGGTGAATCGAAAAAGATCTTGCTGCGATTTATGTCAAAAAGTGTTCTGCTTATGTTTTCCTCTAAGGGTTTTATAGTGTCTGGTTTTACATTTAGGTCTTTAATCCATTTTGAGTTTATTTTTGTGTATGGTGTTAGGAAGTGTTGTAATTTCATTCTTTTACATGTAGCTGTCCAGTTTTCCCGACACCACTTATTGAAGAGGCTGTCTTTTCTCCACTGTATATCCTTGCCTTGGATTAGTTGGATTAGACCAAGCCCAGCTACTTATCAACTGCATTATTATTCTCTTCCTTGGGCCTTGGTTAACTCATCCATGGAATTGTGGAGTCACACTAGATATCCTTAAAGTCCCTCTTAAATGCATGTCCTCTGGTCACACACATGTCAGTCCTCTAGTTAAACTTTCTGTGCCACAGATGTTGTTTTGTATAGCATCCTGCAAGTGTTGCCCAACTCTGCTGAGAGGGCTCCAGGCAGACCAGGAGAGTCTGGGTTCATTACAGACATCCCTCTTTGAAAACCAATGTCCGTGGTATTCACCTATCTTTTCTTAGCTAGTTGGATCTTACTTCCATATGTTACTCCTCCTCCTTTAGGTCTTATACTTTCAGCCAATCTTAGACATGGCCATTGAGTTCTAAGGAAAAATTTTCAGAATCCTCATCTCCTGTTTGTTTTCCTCTAGAGCTACATTTGTTCATTAATGTGCCTTTTGTAATGTGGTATTCACCCTGACTGAAGCTACTAAAATAGTCTAATTACTAATCAGTATGTTGAGACTGTTGCTGTGATCCTTCAGTGGTTAGACATGTTCTTCATACTTACTATTTCATACTTACTAGTCAGTATGAATTTTAAAATTAAAGTGCATATTTAATCTAGTATTTATTTTTCCTCTTTTAGTCCTCTTAAAGTATTAATGGTGTCTCTTATAATCAATAATTCTTGTGCTGGAAAAGTAATAAGGTGCTCTGATGTTTGCACAAGTTTCTAATAATGTACCAAAAGATAAAGTATATAAAGTACAACTATCTTGCCATAATCAGTCCTAAGGAATTGGTTTTCATTCTGGAATTATACTTGAATTTCAATTTATTAAACCCACGCCCATTTTTCTCCCCTGTGATACTTATATTTATAATCATATGAGTATTATTTTAGCTATTACAGATCCAGGTAGCTGCTATTTGATGTTGACTCTCCACTTCTGTTCAACTGCTACTGATAGTAGGAGCTCTGTGGTCCCATAGGCCTCATATTTTATTATATTGCTATGGCTGCCTTGCTTGTTATTTCCTCAGCCTCTTCTGCAGAATGAATTCTGTAGGAATTTTTACGTACTTTCAATTTTGAATTTTGTTTAACATAACAGCATGCTTACTTTTAAAAATAAAGGAAGGAGACTGATTGATTTCTACTCTTTGCCATCCTATTTATTTATTTATTTATTTATTTGTGGTCTAGTTGATGTACAATGTTGTGCCAATCTCTGTTGTACAGCAAAGTGACTCAGTTATACACATAGAGACATTTTAAAAAATATTATTTTCCATTATGGTTTATCCCAGGAAATTGGATATAGTTCCCTGTGCTTGGGTATAGTTCCCTGTGCTATACAGTAGGACCTTGTTGTTTATCCATCCTGTATATAATAGTTTGCATCTGCTATAAAATAAAATTCATTTAAAATAAAATTTATTTTCAGCTATAAAATAATTAAGTCATAGGGATGTAATGTACAGCATGGTGACTACAGTTAATAATACTGTACTGCGTATTTGAAAGTTGCTAAGAGAGTAGATCTTAAAAGTTCTCATCAGGACTTCCCTGGTGGTGCAGTGGTTAAGAATCCGCCTGTCAATGCAGGGGACATGGGTTCAAACCCTGGTCTGGGAAGATCCCACATGCCTTGGAGCAACTAAGCCAGTGAGCCACAACTACTGAGCCCGTGTGCCCTAGAGCCCACGTGCTGCAACTACTGAAGCCTGCGCGCTCTAGGGCCCATGTGCCACAACCACTGAGCCCACATGCTGTAACTACTGAAGCCCACGTGCCTAGAGCCCGTGCTCCACAACAAGGGAAGCCACTGCAATGAGAAGCCCCCGCCTGCCGCAACTAGAGAAAGCCCACATGCAGCAACAAAGACCCAGCACAGCCAAAAGAAAATAAATTAAAAAAAAAAAAGTTCTCATCACAAGAAAAAAATTCTTGTGTATGGTGATGGATGCTAACTAGATCTGTTGTGGTGATCATTTTGCAATATATGTAAATATTGAATCATTATGTTGTATACTTGAAACTAATATAATGTTCTATGTCAATTGTACCTCAATTTAAAAAAAGAAAATTTCAAGTATATATGTAAGTTGGAGAAGAGAAATGGAGGAGTATTTAGAGGTGGATATGGAGGTCAAAAGAGGTATTATGTATTTATTTTTTAAGATGCAAAAAGTATGGTACCATTGTATGCTGATTGTAATGATTAAATAAAATTTTTATTGTTTATCCATGAGGTGGTGTCGTTGAATATCTGGGGCAGTATACTGCCTTGTATCTTTTTGTTGGAGAGAGTAGATAGATTCTGGTGCAAAGTGGAAGGTTTGGTCTCTGAACGGGGCATGGACAGTGAATCCACTGTGTCAGGAGGGAAGGCAGGGTGCATGGACACAATGGCCTGTAGGTGGGCAGATGTGGGGAAAATAGGGAAGTTGCCTTCCGATTGCTTCTGTCTTCTCAGGCCTATGGAAATGTCACATACAAATTGGCACTTGCCATCTACCTCTACAAAAATTAAATTATGAGCCGCTGCATCTGCTGACCTTCAACACCCCCTGAAAGGAATTCAGGGTAGAGATCAGAAATGAGGCACTCTGTGCTCTGGAAGAAACTGGCAGAACAGGTCCTTAGACAGTTAGATATTTTCAGGAGATGATTTTATGAGCCCAATTCTTGCATCTCCTCATATTTAGAAAAGCACTAAAAAATTCTTCATGGTGATGTCTGCTCCTCATGACTAGCAGTAACCTTCACGAAACTAGCAGAACCTTCTGCAAAAAATACCTGCTTGATTGCATGTACTCCCCCTTCACCAAAATCACATATATACTGACCTTCCCCACTTCCTCTTTGGAGCACTTTCTCAGAGCTATTTGATATGCTGTTTCCCAGGCTATAGTCCTCATTTTGCCCCAGATAAAACTTAACTCACAACTCTCACGCTGTGCAATTGTTTTTAGTCAGCAGAAGCAAGTCATCAGCTGAGGGTGGTCACTGAGGAGGAGACTTGGAAAGTTTTCAGAAAGAGAAGATGTGAAGTATGAAATAATTTAGGAGCATGAGAGAGTGAACAGACAAAGGAATATGTTAGAATTGTTGGGCAACAATGAGGGCCCTTGTGAAGTTATTGGTCGTGAGTTAAAGTGAGACCAAAACTTAGACATCTTAGAGGAGGTCTGGTCCGGGTCAAACCCTGGTTGTTCCTGTTAGTTAGATTCATCACCTGGACCAGGTCCATTCATTGATGCCTGAGCCCCATGGAGGAGAGGACAAAGAGTTAGACGTGAAAACAAAAAAACTGTCAACAAAAGCTCTGAAATTTTGATACGTCTTTAAATTTTGTAAACCAAAGCAGAAAAGAAGACCATGTCCTCTCTCCTGCCCCTCATCAAGGGGCACCTCAAGGAATCTCCTGCTTTGCCACTGGTGGAATTTTCGGCCACACCAGGTGAGGATGGTAGTGCCTTTGAGGAACTTTATGGAACCTGATGAATGTGGAAGAGCTGGAGGACATCGCAGGTCCCAGGAAGATGTAGAGGATTAATGTGTAAATATCACATGGTAACTAACTAGAATGTTTCATCATCAACTACAAGACCCCTCTGGGAAATCCCAGAAGGGCTTAAATGCACTTAACTCATTACAGGCTTATAGTAGGAAGATTTCTAAACCTGGTCTTCCAAGATTCCTGTTCTCTGATTCTTCATTCAAACACTAATCTGGATACTGCTGTGAAGAGAATTTGCAGTTGTAGTTAAAACTGAATGGATTGATCTTAATACATAGAGTTTATCCAGGTGGACTGGACCCAATGAGGTAAGCACTTTGCGTACAGAGTTTGCTCCATCTGGCAGCAGAAGAGAAGGTCAGAGAGATTTGATGTACAAGGTGACTTGATAGATCATTGCTGGCTTGAAGGCAGAGGAAAACACATGAAAAGGAATGTGGGTGGTCTTAAGATGCTGAGAAAGGACTCTGGGTGACAGCCAGAAAATAAGGGACCTAGCACTTCCAACAGCAAGGAACCGTACTCTAACAACCTAAATGAGCCTAGAGGCAGATGTCTTCCTAGAGCCTCCAGACAAGGAATCTGCCTTGCTAACACCTTCCTCTCAGCCTTATGATACTCTGACCATTGAATCCAGCCTGCTGTAAACTATACGTTAATAAATGGGTGTTATTTGAAGCCACTTAGCTTGTGGTAATCTGTTATGCATCAACAGGAAACGAATACATAGTCCTTTACATTTCGTTTGCTCAGGAGCCAGATGAGTTTCAGAACTGGGTCATTTGTGCCTATGCAGGTGGCACTCAGCCAAGTAAACTGCGGCCATGTGCTATCAAGTTCTCTCTCAAATTCACCAATATACCTGGGAGTTGTGCTGGTCTCCATAGCGGTTCAGTTAACGAGGTCTTTTTCTCAAACTTGGTGGGTTGATTTTGAGCATGATTCAATTGCAAAATTATTGTTTAACATAACTCTATCCATAAATTGTTATTTGTTTATTAACGGAGAGATATTAAAACTTTTTTACAAAGAATAAAAATCTTCACTTTCAGTTTTATGTTTCATTTTTTTGTTCACTTTACTAATTTCGTTCTGAGAGAGGAAGCCTAGTCTTTTTAACAAATGATGCTGGAGAAAACGGATGTCCACAGGCTAAAAAAACTCAACCCAAACTTCACCCCTTTCACACTAATTAACTCAAAAATGGATCACAAAATTAAATATAAAATATAATACTATAAAACTTTTAGAAAAAATCCTGGGAGAAAACCTCTGGGATCTAGGGCTAGGCAAGGAGTTCTTTTTTAAGTACATTTTTTTTTTTTTTTTTTAATAAAGTTGTGGGGGTTTTTTTGTTTTTTGTTTTTTTTTTTTTAATTAATTAATTTATTTATTTTTGGCTGCGTTGGGTCTTCGCTTCTGTGTGAGGGCTTTCTCCAGTTGTGGCAAGCGGGGGCCACTCTTCATCGCAGTGCGCGGGCCTCTCACTATCGTGGCCTCTCTTGTTGCAGAGCAGAGGCTCCAGACGCGCAGGCTCAGTAGTTGTGGCTCACGGGCCCAGTTGCTCTGCGGCATGTGGGAATCTTCCCAGACCAGGGCTCGAACCCGTGTCCCCTGCATTGGCAGGCGGATTCTCAACCTCTGCGCCACCAGGGAAGCCCCTTTAAGTACATTTTAATGATATTTTATTTTCCATTGTAGATTGATGTGTACCTTCACTTATTCTGAGAAAAAATAAAATCTATTCAATTTGCCCTTCCAGGTTTATAGACAAATCACATGAATTGATCATATTATAAACCCATAGTTGGTCAACAGTAGAACCATGCAGTGTTTTCCTGAGGAGAAACCTTTCTTTATGTTCATGAAATTTTTGGAGGATTAGGGCTGTAACTAGAGGGTCGGGGTAAGCTGGGGATTCTGCCAGTGGAGGTGAGAGCAGGGAGGGAATTCACCAAACCCAAGGACAGGCAAACCTGTCAGAAACTGCTGGAGAGAGAGGACAGTTACTTGGGATTCAAATCTGCTGATCAACCTTGGTGTGCTATGTTTTGTGGAGCAATAAAAATAGTATTTTCCAGCAAAAACTGGAATAGGTAATGCAAATTTAAGGATGCTAAAACGCACACATATGTATGTGCATATATACATACACAAAACATATATATGTATACATGTATATATCTGTATATATACGTCTGTGTATTTTTTCCAGCTTTATTGAAGTATGATTGACAAATAAAAATTGTATATTTTTAGGTTGTACAATATCATGTTTTGATCTACATACACATTGTGAAAATGATTCCACAATCATTTCACAAAGTGAAATCAGGAAATCATACCATAATCAAGCTAATTTACATATTCATTATTTCCCATAGTTATCTTTTGTGTGCGTGTGTGCCTGTGTGTCTGTGTGTGTGGTGAGAACACTTGAGATCTATTCTTCTAGAAAACTTCAAGTATACAGTACATTATTACTAACTATAGTCACCATGCTGTACATGAAATTTCTAGAACTACTCATCTTATAACTGAAAGTTTGTACTCTCCATATTTGTAATTTAAATTGTTAGGCAATAAATATGCAGGCATATTTTCCTATCCTCTCTCTTACACATCTTTCAAATAATGTTGTGAAACATTTTCAGTTTTTTCAATAATTCAAATATAATTTTCAAACAGTCAAAAAAGCACACGGAGTTGTTTTTCACTACCCTATTTTACATATATTTGTTAGTAAATAAATGGTTCTCCAGACTGTTCAGCATATTAAATGTTAAAGTAAACAAGGGATAATTGCTCCTTATTTTTAGAACAGTAGATTTACAATATATGTAGCTGTTACAAGTCACATATTTAAATTATTTTAAACATCTTCTTTGGTAATAGTTTTTTTTTTTATGACTTTGTGTCAAAATAGAAACAATACCTCGAAGTAAATTTGCTTTTTAATCCATGTTCTGTGAACACCTAAATTTTACAATGAAAAATTTCAAAAGCTGCAAGGATATCCATATTTGAAATATAAAATAAATGATAAATTCAGTAATTGGGAATTTTCTTTGCCCTATTAAACATCAATTTTTAATGCTGTTTTATTCTTACAGATTCTTCTCAAAATATATTGGCTACTTGAGAGATGTCATTACACTCCTGTGATTTATACAGAAGGTAAGTTAGAAAACTTTAATTCTTGTGTCCATTAATTAACAAACTTTTAATAAACACTTTTCATCAGGGACTAAAGTACTGGCAATGTGGTCAGACATGCTTCACTCCTCTCTCTTGCCTGCAAGGAGCTTTCAGTGTAGTGAGGTGGATGGACCTAGAGTCTGTCATACAGAGTGAAGTAAGTCAGAAAGAGAAAAACAAATACCGTATGCTAACACGTATATATGGAATCTAAGAAAAAAAAAAAAAAAAAGGTCATGAAGAACCTAGGGGCAGGACGGGAATAAAGACACAGACCTACTAGAGAATGGACTTGAGGATATGGGGAGGGGGAAGGGTAAGCTGTGACAAAGTGAGAGAGTGTCATGGACATATATACAATACCAAATGTAAAATAGATAGCTAGTGGGAAGCAGCCACATAGCACAGGGAGATCAGCTCAGTGCTTTGTGACCACATAGAGGGGTGGGATAGGGAGGGTGGGAGGGAGGGAGACACAAGAGGGAAGAGATATGGGAACATATGTATATGTATAACTGATACACTTTGTTATAAAGCAGAAACTAACACACCATTGTAAAGCAATTATACTCCAATAAAGATGTTAAAAAAAAAAAAAAAGATATGCAGTGGTTGTCACAGGGGAGAAGTGCAAAGTGGTCTAGGCAACACAGCACAGGGGACCAGTCCTCATTGGGGCAGTAGAGAAGGCTTTCTGCAGTAAGCAGTGTTTAGTGAAAGGGCTGAAGAATGGGGGTGTTCTCCACGGGGTGCCAGAGTTAGCTGGTTAGGATGAGATCATTCCAACGTCTATGTTCTCCAGCCAAACAACCAGGAACATACCTGGGAACCAGTTTAGTCTAGAACAAGTTGGATTGATTACTCATGGCAGTGAGGGAAGACACACACCATGGGGAATCCTGGGGTGTCTCAGTAAGAGGGTGTTAGAAAAGAGCTACTACAAGATTTGGGCTTTAGTTGGGTGACTTGGGAGAGGGTCTAAAAGTGATGGGCCACTTTAAATTGGATGCTGAAAGCCAAGGCAATTCTATAATTCATCTCAATAAATTTTAGCTACAAGAGGGAAGACTATAGTCAAAATAAAGCCATTACTGGAAACAAAGTAGATGTCACTCATTTTAACCAAGAGAATGGAGTGTTTGGTATTTTGGGGGGATGGCACAGTGACTTCTTTTTCTGTACTTAGAAAACAGTTGTGAATTGCCTTCACTTTATCTCACTTCATCATTATCTCAGAGTAATCTTGCTTGGCATTGGTATTCTGTGATACCTTTTGGTATTTATGTCCAGGCTTACCTCTGGATATCATCAGGGCTGTTGTTGTTTTTGCTTTTTTTTTTTTTTCCTCTCACAAGACAAATGAAGCATGGGGGAAGCATTTAGCTTCAATTGGAAGGCATCATTCTAGAATTTTAGAAATCAATGGAAAAGTACAGGTCTTCTAGCCAAACCCATACATCTGTTTGTATGAAGGACAGATTAACAGAGTAAGTGCATTGGTAGCTTGAATTTGTTTTCTAAGATTTGCTTAGCTCCCCTACTCCCATATTTTATACTTGTTATATTTTGATACAGTAAACATTCATAAATGTGAAAACCACCAGTAAGATTTCAGTTCATCCATCTTCCCTTAAATACTTTCTCAGCCTGGGCACGTTGATTCCCTTTGCTTAGGATTTAAATCTCTTATCAGTCCACCTCCCCAACTCTATTCAGTAGGAAACTGGTGAAATGATATCAGAGTGGGATGACATAAAACAAAGAAGACATCCACATGCACAAATAAACTGTATATAAAGTCTGCTCATAATTTGAATACAAAGTGTTTTAATAAAAAAGAATTTAACCACTGCTAAATTATCCATATACTGAGTAAAAGCAAAAATGTTACCCTAATAAAAAGAGTGTAGACATGATAGCCCATGAAGCCATGTGGGATGAAATTAAAAATAGAGTATGTCTCCAGAGATTATCAGGCAACACTTTTTTCAAGTTTGTAATGTATAGTATTTTTTTTACCATTCCTTTTTGTATTGATAAATCAAGCATGTCATATCATATCATATAGTTTGTATTATATGTCATATCATATCATATCAATCAGTATTTTTTACCATTCCTTTGTGTATTGATACATTAATCATGTCATGTCATATTATATATCATTTATTATATATCATATCATGAAATGTTTCATTTGATGGTCATCTATCTGAGAGCAAGTTGCAAGATTTTCACACTTTCACTGAGTGCTTCACAGACATCCAGCTTGACCTTGACAAGTATATCTGACCTTCCCGCTGTGTTAGAGATCAGAGTGTGTGAAATATTGACAACTACTGAAGATTACTGGGTAATGTAGACAGTGTGCAGTGGATCGACCAGTATAGACTCTTAAGTCCATTTTCTACATCTAGTCATGTGTTCAAGTGATTGGTTTTGGCATCAAAACTGAAATACTTCTCTTTCTCAACTTGCTGTTCACACATTATCTTCCAATGGCAAGTGCTGACAACTACAGATGCTGCTTTCACTAAAACTTCATTATTGACTAAACTCCCCTCATCTTAGCTTAAAACCCCTGAATTGGGAGAAAGTGTATCCGATCTGCCTGTGCTTAAGCTGGATCACAGCAGTTGCTTGGCCTAATAGCTGAGACCCTTTCTCAATATGCCAGCTTGTGAGTGTGATCAGTGGTTGTGCACCCTAGGTATATTGATCTGATGTTTAATTTTGTCTAATATTTTTACTCTCCTGCTTACTAGTCAAGTCACTATATCCATAAATTTGACTTAATGAGTCCATTTTTCTTTTCTTTCTTCAGAACTGTTTACCTGATCCAAAACACCTTCCAGTGGATTTTCTATATGTAAAACCTGTTTTTTAAATTAGTAAATAAAACTACTGCCTTCAGAATTTTGCCTCGAAAGCAACAGGATGCTTTCAACAATCTAATGTAAATGCAAACCACTGCATTCTTAACTAAAAGCCATTCTCCTGGGTATGGTGTGTGCTGCTGTTCACCAATCTCTGCTAGATGCTGCCTGAGGTCCCCCTTGCTTCTACACCCTCACACATTCCCCCTGCAGCTCTGATGCTGCTGGAAGGTCCGGAAGTTCCTGCACTGTATTCTAACTGGATCTGTGCTCTTACTACAGACTTGGGGTCCCTACCAATCCACAGCTGCATGGTGTTTGCAGGCCAGTGGGGGGAGAATGGTCCCCTTACGTGTGTTACCTGCCCTCTGCCTACAAGGTGAAACTCAGGGCTGACGGGGTCCCTCTGAGTTTCAGAGTTTGGTGAAACAGATATTCTAGAGTTTCTTCATGGTTCTCCTTCTCCCTGGACAGGCCACACACATGTGCTTTGCCTGACAGAGCCCAGAGCCCATGGCTGTTTTGGATTCTGGTTTGATTCCTTAGAAAAGGCCAGGAATCTGGTTCATGTCAGTGTTCTCCAACATTTCTATCCTTCTCCTACTCAGTAAAAAGTTTTCTGAGCATGAAGATCCAGTGTGTAGATTTATGCATTTGCAAATTAAATGCATGTACTATGGTTCCGTAATTTATATGCAAGACAAAGATTATACAGATATAGGAATTTTAAAAGAATGAGATGAGGAGGAATGCAAATGGAAGTTCTAACATTTTCTTCCTGCATTCTAGCATACTGTCTTGTCCACTCTGACTGGCGGGCTTCCCCATCAAGAAGTCTCTTAGTGAAACTCCATGCCGCTCAGGTGAGGGGGTGTGTGGGGACATGGGGGCAAAGCAGGGATGGTATTTCCAGGAACTGGATTTTGTGTACTTTTGCCTTCAACTCTCGAAATCTGCATGGATGACCTTGAATTGCAGGTGGATTCAAGATTCAGAGAGTTAATGTTTTTCATGATGGAGTTCTATCCAGAGAGGTGGATGTGGATCACACTACATTGCATTGTTTTTCCTGGAAGTTTCTTTCTCTTGTTATTCTTTTCCTTTTAAGCCATGCTATGATGAAAAATAACAGACTGTTATCAAAGAAGGGTAGTATACTCTTAAATACTTTAAGTGGCAAAACGATTTTTTTTTTTTTTTTTTTTTTTTTTTTGCTAAAACAGTAATACGTGCCATAACCTCGTGGTGGTGGAAATAATTTACACTAGGTTTATCATCTGGATGATCTATGAAAAGGATTCTTTCACACAGGTTATATGATGTAGCAGAGGAAGCATTTGGTCTGCGTCAGTTGTGGAAAGCGAGTATCTGTATGGTTTGGGGAATCCCTCTCTGTCTCAGGGTCCCCATTTGTTCATTAGGTGACCAGACTACAGAAGAGGCCACAGTCATTTTTTGGTAATGACTTTCCTTCATCATCCTCCTTCTCCTGTTCCCTCCCCACTCCTGCTCTCCTCCTTCTCCTCTTCTTCTTCCTCACCTAATCTCCTTCATCTAAAGTCCGCAGTTAAGTCCCCAGACAGACAATGAAGGAGGGCTCTAGGGTGTAGGGTGGTGAAAGGCAGGGTCATCTAGGAGTAAATAGAGGGAAGGAGCAGCACCCATCACTTTGGCCAAGTTGTAGTTCCTCCTTCAATTATGGACAAATCTTTTAGGTGGTATCCTGGCCATGGCCAGCAGACCCGAGACCTGCCTGTCCTTCTTGATCTACTCTTTGCAAATCCTTTCATCAGATAGCTTTGGGGGAGTCCTTCCAGTTTTAATAGACTAAAATTTATGTACTTATTTGTGGGGCAAATGTATCTCAGCTGCCTACCTGAAGTCCCCACCTTTTTTCTTCTACTGGGAAAGTTCAAGGAAATGTAATGGTTTTTCCAGAAACTGTTTGTGCCGGTTGTTCTGTTTACCCTCATGTTCCATTCCATGAGGGATGAGAATGGCCATAGAGCCTAATTTATAAACCGCATATCCTATGCATCCCTTATGTAAAATTATTCTAGCCCACAAATCTTAAAAAAAGAATGTTAATGCATCCCATCCAGAGGACCAGCTGAAGCACACACACACACACAAATGCTTAGACCAAAGAGCTGTGTCACTCAAATTTCTTGTTATCAGGATGAGATGAGGCAACTGTGTTTTCCTATGAAAGATGCCAGTATTTCCTAAATCCTCATATATTTTGTTGGGAATTACATTATTTTATAATGCCTCTTACTAGAATTTAGTTTTATCTCAAACACATGGTTCAGAAATATTGGCTTAAACTTCCAAGAAGAGAGTGTCATTTTCATGAATGTGAGATGTTGTAGTTGTGGGTATCTATAGGAAAACAACGAGCTAGTCTAGTTAGTAAATACTATTGATTGGCTATTAGAGGACATCTGTGGCTACTTTCCCAAGTTCTGTGATTCAGTAACATAAGAAAATGTCACAAAGGGAGCACATTTCAAAAAATTAATAGCTATGATTTTGTAAAATATTTTACAGCCTGAATATTTGTTTTTCTTAATTAAAGAAAATACACAGGGCCCTCACATCAGCTCACTCCTCTCTTTTGAGAGAAAGGACCATGACACTGTTACCCCACAGAGTGACCTGAGAGACTTAACCAGACATAATACTTGACATTTGTACATTATCCAGTTTTTACCATGTAAAGGGCAACAGAATTTATGACCAATGAGAAATTTGTAGTCTCAACTGAGTGCAAAATTTGGAAAGTATTAGGCAGACAGTGAGACCTCTATTATTATTATAATAGAAATGCTGATTAAAGATATACTTTCTTTAACAGATGTTAAAATGCCAATTCCCAAGCGATATGAGGTAATATATATTTCAAGCACCAATTAAGTGACATATTTTCTAAGATTTCAAAATTCTTTTAAGCAATGTATCCTTTTTGTAGCCCTATAATAAATAAATAAAATATAAATTTCCTGAGTCTTGGAAAATGCACATTTCTTATTAATTATATAAAATATGAATTCTTCTAAATGGTTCAGAAGTTTAAGTTATCACAGGTGAACATTAGAATTTTTTCACGTTCTAGAGACATGCATACCATACAACCATCTTGACTGTACTACTGTATTTTAAAAGGAGTAAAATAAACAATATCATTTAATATTAGGCAGTTAAGTACAAATATGCCAGATAATGTAGTAGAGATATTGCCAAAAATCTGTCACATTTGTGAATAAGCTTCTTGTGTCTGATAAGGTGGCTCACTTCATTGAAAAATAAAGCAAACCTCACAAACCTGACACAAGCTATTCTGTGCGAAATCCCACGCCATTTGCACAGCTAGGAAGTAGGGGTTAGATGCCTCTTTGCTGGTTCATTTCACCATGGATCCCACTTGCTGTAGGCCTCTCTACATCATGTTTCCAAAGGAGAGAAGTCACTTTGAGTGCAGGAACTTGTCCCCAGCAAAACAAAGCATGTGACCCCCTGATGCCATTTGACTGAACGATATTTAAAATTGGACAAAGATTTTTCCCTCATTAGATGCTGGCAGAGTTTTACTTCTTTTCAAAGTCTGTCATTCTTTCAACTGTGAGTCAGAGCTCAAGCTAACTAAAACCTGTGAAGGAAAGGATTTTGCGGGTTTTCATGGGGAATCTGTAATTCTTCTTTTTCAGAAGTGGGTGAGTGGGTGTCAGGGTGTCATTTGAGTGGGTGTCAGGCCGCTGTTTGAAGGGTCTCTGTGGTCTCGCTGGGGCGCTGGGCGCCTGTGTGTGGACTGCATGGAACTGTGTGCAGGTCCCTTGCGATTTCTCTTCTCAGCGAGGGCTCTGTATAAGGCTCCTGTGAGAGGTCTCTGTGAAGTCTATGTATTATCTCTGAGAGGTCCCTGTGTGGGGTGAGTGTGGGTCCCCGTGTAGGGTGAGTGTGGGTCCCCGTGCGGAACCAGTGTGGGTCGCCATGTGGAATCAGTGTGGGTTCCCATGTGGGGTGAGTGTGGGTCCCCGTGTGGGGTGAGTGTGGGTCCCCGTGTGGGATGAGTGCAGGTCCCCGTGTGGAACCAGTGTGGGTCGCCATGTGGAATCAGTGTGGGTTCCCATGTGGGGTGAGTGTGGGTCCCCGTGTGGGGTGAGTGTGGGTCCCCGTGTGGGATGAGTGCAGGTCCCTGTGCGGAACCAGTGTGGGTCCCCATGTGGAATCAGTGTGTGTCCCCATGTGGGGTGAGTGTGGGTCCCCGTGTGGGGTGAGTGTGGGTCCCCGTGTGGAGTCAGTGTGGGTCCCCGTGTGGGGTCAGTGTGGGTCCCCCTGTGGGGACTCTTAGTGGGGGGCCCTCCATTGCTGGCCTTTCTGCACCTCACAGAAGGAGAAGGGCAAAGGGACTTGCAGCTTCTTGTTTCTTGCTGCTCTGTCAGTGTCCCTCTGTGTCACTTCTCCCGACAGGTGCCTTGGGCGTCCAGCACCCTCAAACCCAGCACTCACCTCTTGGTGCCCCTGAGAGGACCCGGCAGCAGTCAGGCTCAGGGGCCCCGCTCTGTGCCAGCCTCTGCTGAGCTCTGGAGGTTGTGCTGTGCTCTGGGTCCCAGCCCCTCCCAGGGCCCCTGGCTGTGCCCCCAGTGCGGTGTCGGCCCCGGAGGAGGGGCCCAGAGGTGAGACCTGGCTCCAGGGAGAAAGCACAGCACAAGCAGGCCTGTGGCCGCTCCCCCTCAGCAGGTCCTGGTCCCGCATGTTGGGGTCCTGACAGGCGTAGGGCAGGGCCATTCAAGCTGTCACCTGGATCAGGGGACCCTCCTGGAGCAGGACTCTGCAGCACGGGAGTGACTGTGACACAGAGCCCCGGGTTGCTCTGTGGAATTGCTCCTGTCTCCCTGGTTTCCCGTGTGGACGGGCCGGGGAGGAAAGCTGACGGCACCCTTGTTCTCCGCAGGTCACTTCCAGCCCGCTGGGTGACACATCCTGTCTGCTGGCCTCTTCCCCCTCCAGGCTCTGGGGTGAGCAAGGCTGACAGCAGGTGAGACTTGCTACGACCCCAGCACAATCCCTGAGCCTGTGAAGTCCCACTTGTCCCCTGGGGGCCTCCTTGGGCCACGCGTGTAGGTAAAGGTCACAGACCGCGAGTCTGTCGTGAGCTCCCAGTCCTGTGAAAGTTGATTAAATACATTGTGGGGAAGTGAACCTTCCCTGCTTGGGGGCTCCACGGCCTCTGGGAGCCTGGCCCTCCGTGGAGGAGCTCCAGGGGCCTTCCCTCTGTCTGGGCTCTGGGAGCTGGAGTAGGGGGAGAGTCTGGGCTGGGGCCACCATAAGCCACTGGCCCCTGACTTCTTTTCTCTGGGCCTGTACACGGTGGTGGGACGCCAGGGGCTCCTTGGTCACTGCGCCATTTATGGGCGCCTCTGCCACTTGCCTCCTTCCCCTGCATCCCACCCTAGGGGCACATGACAGACAGTGAGGTGACTGCACACACAGTCACACCCCTGCTCGTTCCCCAGGGGGCGGTGAGCACTGTGAGTAGGGCTGTCCTCTCCTCCGGGGCAGGGGTGGATGGCCCTCGGCGGCCTCCATGCTCGTCACCTCACACCCTCAGACCTGGGAGTGCGCGGTCCTCCTCCTCACCGCTGCTCCAGAGTGTGAGAAGGACAGAGGACGGGTGACGCTCCCGGCCCACCTCAATCCCAGCTCCATCGGGGAGAGAAGGAGCTTCCAGGGCAGGCATCATCTATCCCCACCAAGACATGGGGGCAAGCTTTCTGCCACGTCTGGACTCTGGGCTCCCTCCTTATTCTGACATGTGAACTTGTCTCTGACACTTGCTGGAGCCTGAGGGGAATTTCAGCCTCTGCAGACCCCTCCCCTACAGTCCCACAAGTTCAGGGTAGAGAGAGAGCAGGAGAGGACTGAGCCGGTTCCTGAGAAGGGGGAGGTCTTTAGGTTTAGTTCACCTTGACACGTCCTGAATGCTGTTGCTTGTTTCTGTAATGCTGCTATTATGGAAACTTAAATGCAGTGAGGGAATTGAGGTGAGGATGGGTATTCCATGCTGGGATCAACCTCCCTCCATGGCCCCATCCCATCTGGAAGCCAAAGCAGGCACCTGGGAAGAGTGGACCCTGATCCCTTCCCTTCCCCCCAGCAGGGCACAGACAGAGGCCACCACCTCTCATGAGAAGAAACATTTATTTTGGGAAACAAAAATTGTGGTAGGAAGAAGCCATTAACACATAGACAATGTGTTAACATGAGAAGAAACAGGTTTTCTTTTTATGAACTGCACTTGTTCTTGCACTGCTTTCCTACCGGGAGAGGCATGAGAAGCACGCTCTGGTTGACCAGAGGGAACACAGATGGCGCAGGTGGCCTGAGTCACCTGCCACCCTTGGTCTGTGCTGGCAGGGTCTGACTGGGGACTCCAGTTCCCTGGGTGGGAAGGCCAACTTGTCGCCCCTGCCTCTGGTATGCCTGCTGTTGTTAAGGTAGCTGTGGTCCTTGCGGGTGGCTTGGTGACTGTAGGCTGTATCTTTCAACACTCTTCTCTGTTCTGAAGAGGAGAGAACCCTGTGGTAGTGGGAATGCCCCTCTGCTGGGGCCTGGAGCTGTTCTGGGTGCTGATTTAACTCTGAGGCACAGAGTCCTTGGTGAAGCCCCAGTTTGTCTACTAGGGCCTGTCCAACAGCTGTTCCAATCGCCCGAGGATCAATAGCCCTGCTCTCTACAACAGATTTGCCTTTGATTGGCTCCTGGTGGTGAGCAGTGGCTGATACAGGCTTGCCTTTTTGAAGGGATTCTTCTGTTCTTTTGCCTTTTTTATTGCGGCTAAGATACTGCAGAAAGCGCCTTGTCCATTTTTTGCTTTCTGGTGAAAGCTCTCTCTTCTCTGGCGAGAGCTGGGGGTGTTTGCTCCCAAGGGACTCTCCTCTTTCCCTGACCTGAGAAGCGTGGCTCATCCCACTTGCTTGAGAAGCCTTTAGTGCTGAAGACCTTTCTTCATACTCTCCCGGTTTGGGCCTCCAATCGTCCTCCCTCTCATCAGTTGGGGCAAACATCTTGCTCTGGCTGTTCATTTCTTCATCCTCTTCTGGTTTGAGCCCCTCACAGACCTCCCCATCATCAGTTGAGGCAAACTGGCCCTTACACGGGTCCCTAACCTTTGCTTTCCTGGGTTCCTGTTGTCCCTGGTTGCTTCTCGTTTCTTCGTGTTCTCCTGGTTGCAGTCTCCTAACGCTCCTGCACTCCTCAGCTGGGGCAAGCGTCTCGCTCTGGCTTCTTGTTTCTTCATGCTGTCCTGGTTGGGGCTTCGTGAAACCCCTCCACTCCTCAGCTGATGCGAGCACCTCCGTCTGGCCCTTCATTTCTTCATGCTCTTTCGGTTGGGGCCCCTTAAAGTCCCTCCGCTCCTCAGTTGGGGCAGACATCTTGCTCTGGCTGTTCATTTCTTCATCCTCTTCTGGTTTGAGCCTCTCACAGACCACCCCCTCATCAGCTGAGGCAAACTGGCCCTTACACGGGTCCCTAATTTTTGGTTCCCTGGGTTCCTCTTGTCCCTGGCTGCTCCTCATTTCTTCATGCTTTCCAGGTTGGAGCCTCTTAGAGCCCCTCCGCTCCTCGGTTGGGGCAGACATCTCGCTCTGGCTCTTGAATGAGCCCGTACGTGTTGGGTTTCTGAACTCCCGCGGCCCCCGGCTGCTCCGTTCACTCGCGTTGAGGTCACATGGCACCGCCTGGAACGCGGGCGCGTCCTCACTGGCACGTTCCCTCTGGGAACTGGAAAGAGACCTATGAGAAGCCAAGGTGTCTGCAGGAAGGAGCACATCAGCGTGAGAGTCTTGAAGGAGCTCCCCAGTGGCACGGCCTTGAGCCACCTGTGTTTTAAGGCATGGCTCCTTTGGATGTTGGGCAACTGACTTTGTTGTTAGTGACAGGGTTTTCCTAGCGGCTGGAAACCCCAAGACAGTCCCATTCTCCCAGCTTCTGCCCATGAGGTTGACTGTGGGCATCTGATAAGGCAGTCTGCCCTCCTGTCCAGTCAGAGGGGCCTCTGAGGGCCCATAGCTGTCACCAGGTGAAGTCTTTCCCAGGGCCCTCTGGATTTCTGTATGCTCAGGTGAGGGAACAGGGAGGGGACTCACCAGGGTGGGAACTGTTGCTTTTGTTATCACTTTCATTCCCTGATGGGGCTGAGGTTTTCCCAAGAACTTATTAGCAAAGTTGGCTTTTGAGTGTGCCCCAGATTGCCAGGTGGCAGAGGGGGAAAAGGTGGACCTTGGAGAGGACAAGGGTTGAGCCCCACATGGCTTGAGATTTATGGGCTCAAAGGCCTGTTTGGGTAGGCCCCACCTGTGCCTTACCCACCACCTTAGAATATGTGTTTCCAGCATCTGCCGAATGCTTGGACTGAGGAAGGAAAGCATACGGGAGGAGTTTACACAGGGTTTCCAAGACTTCAAGGGTGCTAGATTTCTGATTCCCTCGTGAGGGTGGGGCTTAGGAAAAACACAGTTGGCAGCAAGGCAGGATTCACGCACAATCACAGGGATCAAACCTTGATTAATCTGCGTCGACTTTGTGCTCAAATGGGCTTTCAAGATTTCTTCTAGATGTTTCTTCTCTGGGCTACTGGGTAAACAGTTTCCAGAGTCACTCATCAAGGGCCTCATCAGGTATCTTTCAGACTCCTTTTCAGAGTTTCTTTGCAGAAACTTCCCTGGGAGCCTGGCCCTGGAGGAAGCTTTGGAGATCCTCCTCAGACATGGCCTTAGACCCTTGCCGAAATCCTTCCCTGGTTGAAATTGCATTTGACCCTTCCTATGGGATCTCCTAGGGCGCCTGGACCTTATCTTCTGTGGGTCCAGTCTCCTTTTGCCTGTAAAAGCAGAGGGCTGCCAGGGTCCCTGCTTGCCCTGTGCCTGATAAGTCCTTAAAACTTGGCACTGAGAGGAACTCAATTCCAGAGACAGAGACAGGTGGATACTGAGGCACAGGCCCCTCTTGGTTTGAGCTTTGATGAGCCTCTTTTGAAGATGTTGCTTCTGGAGATCAGGGCCAATTAAGTCCTCATGATGAATAGAAACTGACCTTTGGGCCTGAGAGCGCCCCCTCTCTTGGGGAAGGTTGAGACTGAGTTGGCTAAAGCCTTTCTGAGATCTTTTGACCACAGAGGATGAAGGCTTCCCACTTTTCAGTTGCTTCTGCAACAAGGGGCATTTCAGCCATTGAGTTTCAGTTGGGATAAAATATGGTGTCTTGTTCTGAAATGTAGGACAGTCTAGTCCACAGGTACTCATCTGGGGTGGAGAATAAGGTGGTCTGAATGGGAGAGAAGATGGGAGGTAGGGCTGGGCCTGGATCTGAGCCAGAGGTGGGGACTGGCACGGAGGCAAGGTTTGAGTGAAAGGCTGGGGTGGGACCCCCGGGCAGGGCAAGACTGCGGCCTGGGAAGGGCCTAAAGGTATTCTAGGTTGAATTGAAACTGGAAAGCCTTTAGAAACTCCACTGAATAAAACAAAGGGTGCCTGCTGTTGAGTAGAGCTCCTAGTAGCCACCAGGGGCTCGCTGTGCAGAGAGAGGTGACCCCAGTAGAGCTGGGTGTATGTCAGTTCCAAGTGGTCCCTCAAGACCTCGGAGTGTAAGAGCTGCCGAGGACCGGGTAGCTGCTCTGTTTTGTCTTTCCTGTTCCAGAAAGATTGAGGGGTTGTGTTGTCCTGCTCAGCACCCAGTGATTTCCACACATTCCCTAAAGTGTTCAGGTGGTAGTCTGAGCTCATTTGTTCCGAGAATGACCCATCCTTTTCTTTCCCCTTATGAATCTTTAGTTCTTCTTTCATGGTGATTAGAATCTCCAGCACCTTCTGGACTTCAGGGTTGACAAGTGAGGGGCTACCAGTCTCTACCTGCTTGTCTGTGGGCTCTTCCTGGAAGGGGGCCCCTGGTGGCTGGTGGGACAGGTGTTCTTGCCGGGACTCACTCTGTGATGAGGTGGGGAAGAACAAGGCCTTGGTAGTCTTCCACCAGAAGGACAGGAACAAAATGGGATAGCATGCGAGGCCAAGACTCAAGATGGCTGCGATGGTAGATGCCAAAAAAGAGTTACCTGGAGGTGAGCTCTTGGCAACAGTGCCAAGGGTGATTTTCTTCAAGTTGGATTGGTCTTGAGGTTCTTTTGACAGGGTGGAGGCCACAGGTAAAGAACCCTGGGTCAGAGGAGCCAGGGCAGCTGATGGGCACGTGGCAGGAACAGCCTCTTCTGCAGGTTCCCTGCAGGGCGGGTGGGCTCCAGCAGACGCTGCTCTGCACACCTCACCAGGGGGGTCTTGATAGGAGAGCTGATGAGAGCTGCCCTTGTCAGGGAGCCTGCCCAGGTGGCTTGAGGAGACATGAGGCACAAGCTGCAGCCAGGAGCGCCCAGGGCCAGGAGGGCTGGGCAGGCCAGGCAGGGGTGGGCACCTGTGGCCCACGGCCCTCCATGGCCCCCATGCTGACTTCACAGTGCTCCTGCTGTCCCTTACCCCACGGCTTTGGCCGTACCCCACCCTCAGCGCTCCCCCTCCCAGCTCAGCCCCAGGCTGCCTGCAGCCCAGGTGTCACACCATAGGCTTTGGGTGGAAGAAGAACCCAGGAGAGAAGGGGAAAATTCTTTACCTTTGTAGACGTGAAGTCAGGGCCCGAACCTCTTCCAGGCAATCTCTGAAAACTGGAAAAGAGCAGACTGGGTCATGGTGGTGAAGGCAAGGGCTTAGGGGGTCTTACAGGAGGCTAAGTGCTGTGTCCCTTTAAGGGGACACCATTGGGAGATTGGAGCCTGAGCACCAGCGTCCAGGGCCACATGATCCCTGACAGTGATGGCGAAGCTCATGAAAGGGTTTATCATTTACAAAGTACTTCCATATCCATTACCCCTTGCTGCCCTCCCATCCTCCCTGTGGGGGACAATGGGCAGGGGTCACATCACAGAGGAATCTGAGCAAAGTTAAACAACTTGTCCACGGTCGGACCTGGAGGTCCCACCTCCCAATCCAGGCGCTATTGGTCCACTGTAGCCCACACACCCCTGCTGGGCCACACCCTTTTCCGGGCCCCTTACTGCTTCATTGTGCACATGGACTCTGGGAAGTATCTGGGTTCTGCTCTCCTTCCCAGGAACCTCCCTGAGGGTTCTGTTTCTTGAGGCACAGGCCCTGCCCCTGGCCTCCTCGGAGCCTGTGGAGTGGGCCCTCAGGGCTGGGAGAGATGGGGCCCAACCCTCGGGCCACACAGGGCTGGATGGCACAACTTACCTTTCAAAGCTCTGTTTTTCATCTTAACCTTGTGTTTCCCCCTCCACTCCGTCTGATGCTGAGAGACAGAAAAAACGAGGACCTGGGACCCAATTCTCACTCTCCCCTCTCTAGACAAGCATCAGACACTCAGTGTCCATACATAATAGGACTTTTTACATTTAACTAACAGAGCTCTGTGGTTTTTCTTTCCTTTCACTCATTTTTAAAGAGGATAAAAATATTTTCTGTTTTCCTTCTCTGTGAAGGACATAAAGAAGGATTTTCAATGTGAGATTCACCCTGGATTTCTTTTGTCACTGTTCCTCTGCTCAAGAAACACACACGTTCTCTGAACTACGGGTTCATCTGAGCTCCAGCAGGTGGGTCTCTGCTTCCCGAGGCCAGGGCCACTCCAACCCCCGCTCTGAGGCTCTCAGGGCCTCAGCACTGCCAGCAGATCAGCCCTCATCCGAGACACGTGTTCACAGCTGGTGATCCATTGCTCATGGGCCTGTCCTCTGGCTGAGATTGAACTCAGTATCCAGTCCTCGACCTCTGGTCACTGTGTGTGAGACTTGCCCTGGAGCCCTCTACCACACCTGGACAACTGGTCTGAGATCTTTGGATACAAATCCTAGTGTTCACTCTATCCCCTGCCCAGGCTGGCTTGCCCTTAGAGGGATGACGTCCTATTCTTAGGAGTAGATGTCCTATTCTTTCCCATTTCAGGAGTCTCTGAAGTTGATTCAGAAAAGTGGAAATAATAATAGAAAAGAAGGGAGAAGCATGTGCTTGTGGGTCTGGCCCAAGGGTTCCTTACCTTCGTGATGTTTCCATGTTTCCTAGGAGGTGGTGAAGATAGATTATTCTGGAGGTAGGAGACTAACAGGAAATAGAGCCCCAGTCCACACAGAAAGCCAAGGATGGTGGCACTCGCCCAGGAAGTGCGACTGGAGTACAGCCAAGTATCAAAAGTGCTTTTCAGAGAAAAGAGAGGATTCTCCATCATCTGAATCACATTGCTGGCTTCAGGCAACTGAGCACAGGATGTGTACTTGGGGACTGATGTCCTAGGCTTACATCATAGAGCTGTGGTCTAGTCACAAAGGGCTCTTGAGGGTGGAGGAGGGAGTAATAGAGGAGGAGGCTGGACCACGGCCCCTTCCCACCATCCGCCCCACAGCTCTATCCCTCCACCCTCATGGGTCTTCTAGACCTTAGTCAATTTTCTATTCATTCCACCTGGAAATCACATTTTTCCTGGTTCCTCAGATCTCTTGGGGATTTCGAAAGATTCCCTTTCTCTCCTATTGAATCATTACTTATTTCAGCAGAAGCTGAAGATACAATAGGAAGGCCATTAATATGCATTACACTTTTTGCTTCCCTTTCCAATTTTAGTGATTCTGGAATCATCATTTAATGTTGTGATAATATTCAATTGAGAAAATTAAGTTTTCTGTTTTTTGACAAATAATTTGAGCCCTCAACAAACAAAAGTTTTTTGTTTTTTTTTTATTAAATCAAGTGGTCTGCGGATTATCCAGTTCATTTGGATAATACCCGCCATAGGTATGGATCTCTTTCTAATTAATGTTGTCTGGAGAGAAAGATGAAAACAGCTTTTTACAATTTAAATGTCATCGGTCTCCTGTCAGAATACGTTTTTATTGTGCTTTATCTTACAAGATGGTACATTTCCCTACTACTTCCTCAGCATCTGTCAGGTATATTAGGAAATGGGTTTTTTCCTCAGGTAATTGCTCAAATCTATAAGATGGTTTTAGGTCTACCCTCTCTGACCTGTTTTGACCTTTAAACCTCTTCGAGTCCTAGATGCACGTTGCATCTCTTTCTAAGATCCTGGGAGGTGTGGCCATTTGAAAAGCCTTCCCTTTTTATCGCCATTGATATTTACTGTTATACCTCTCTGCGAGGGCTGCTTGATGGGGGTGTCACATGAACATTCCCCCTGCTTGTTTTCTGTGCTTTATGGGAGTAATGTGAGCTTTCTGTTTTAGATAATTTACTATGTTCTCCACTGTGGACAAAGCAGGGAGTGAGCATATTGCTGTAAGGCAAAACAGCATGATTGATAAGGTGGGTGTAAAACAAGCCAAGAGTCGTGGTCCTCATGTGTGTAATAGGTTCCATCAAGTGAGGGACAAGTGGAAGTGATGCAAAGAGAGAGAATGGAAATGAAACTAAGAAATAATCTGTCCATTTTTATTTTCTTTAATGTCACCAGCCTGGATGAAAAGACTTCAAAGCACATAGAACCAATGAGTCAAAAATTATATTGTAATTATACATCCATTATTTTCATGTGAGTTCTTAGATCATGTTTTACGAGGTATTTTTCTGAAACATTTTTCTGAATAAATGGAAAGGTGTTCCTGATAGGCAGGAAAGGCAGATATCAACATTTTACAATTGACTTCAGAGATGTAGAGAGCTGGAAAGAGTGTTGTTGGAAATTAATGACTTTTTTCAAACCCTTCCTAAAACTGAGGTTGCAGGACAAGCAACCAACAGGAACTCTAGAGAGTGACAGGCACCTGCAGGGAGAAACAGCAACTTGACATTCATTTACTTAAAACAGACACAGACTGAATGAATTATAAGCCCAGAGATTAAACTAGACAATTTTAACAAATTGAGCAACAAAACAAACAACCAAATACCGGATTATAAACCAAAGAATAAAATAAAGGTCCATGAGTCCATACTTATATAAATAAATCATTGACCAGAAAAATAAATTACAGAAAAATTACAAATAATATATAAAGATATTTAGATATTCCTGCCTCCAAGAAGTGGAGTTTTATTTTGACCATGTATTGGGTTTAGTGTTGGGTTTCTAGCTAACAGAGATTTGAGAGAGAAAAAGAATAACTTTACAGTGAATAAACCTGGCAGGTACCACCTAAGTCTAGTGGTCCTGATAACATCCTCAATTATGTCGTCTTGAAATCATGTACCCTCTGATATGATGCATAAGAAAAGCATTCACCTCTGTACTATGCTTCCCCCAAACCCATAACCCAAGTCTAATCATGAGAAAATATCAGAAAAAAGCAAAATGAGAGATATTCAAACTTGAAAAAGTCATGAAAGTCAAGAAAAGACTGAGAAGCTCTCACAGATTGAGGATGACTAGGCAGATAGATAACTAAATGCAACATGTTCTTATTTGGATCTGGATCAGACAAAGGACATTAATGGAAAGACTTGGTGAAAGTAGAATGAAGTCTGCAGTTTACTTAATAGTGTAGTACCAATGTTAATTTCTTAGTATTAACAACTGTAGTATGGTTATATAAGATGTTAACATTAAGAGAAGCAGTTTCCAGAAGTCATCACTCCTATCCTTACGATAAGGAAAATCTGGAAAAACTGGAAATCAACAATTCTTTCCCATTTCAGGAGTCTCTGTAGGTGATTCAGAAAAGTGGAAATAATAATAGAAAAGAAGGGAGAAGCATGTGCTTGTGGGTCTGGCCCAAGGGTTCCTTACCTTCGTGATGTTTCCATGTTTCCTAGGAGGTGGTGAAGATAGATTATTCTGGAGGTAGGAGACTAACAGGAAATAGAGCCCCAGTCCACACAGAAAGCCAAGGATGGTGGCACTCGCCCAGGAAGTGCGACTGGAGTACAGCCAAGTATCAAAAGTGCTTTTCAGAGAAAAGAGAGGATTCTCCATCATCTGAATCACATTGCTGGCTTCAGGCAACTGAGCACAGGATGTGTACTTGGGGACTGATGTCCTAGGCTTACATCATAGAGCTGTGGTCTGGTCACAAAGGGCTCCTGAGGGTGGGGGAGGGAGTAATAGAGGAGGAGGCTGGACCACGGCCCCTCCCCACCATCCGCCCCACAGCTCTATCCCTCCACCCTCATGAGTCTTCTAGACCTTAGTCAATTTTCTATCCATTCCACCTGGAAATCACATTTTTCCTGGTTCCTCAGATCTCTTGGGGATCTCGGCTTGCACCCACCATTTTCATAGCCTTTGAAACTCTGAAATTCTCCCAGGATTTTGGCTGTTTCCCAACGATTTTAACTCTCAGAATCTCCTTTGTTCACAATTCCATCGTTTTTTCATCTCGCATATTTACATTTAAGTTGTATCAATACTTTCTCAGCAAATTTCAGTTATACAATACAGTATTATCAGCTCTGGTCACCACGTTGTACATTAGATCCTAAGACTTTCATCTCATACAAAGTTTGTACCCTGTTGCCACCCTCTCCTTATTTTCCCCAACCCTAGCCCTTGGCAAACACTCCTCTGTTTCTATGAGTTTGACTGTTTTCTGTGTGGATTCTGTATATAATTGATAATAGGCAGTATTTGCCTTTCTCTGTCTGGCTTTCACTTAGCATGATGTCCTCTAGATTCATCCACATTGTTGCAAATATGAACACCACTTTTCCCATATAATAAGTTTTTTACTTTCATCAACCCAGAAATAGAACTTTTTTTAGACTTATTTAATTTTGAATATTTAATTTGTTATAGTTTCCATCCACCTTTGCCGACTTCACTCAGAATAATTAACACAAAAATTCAAACTAATGATGATTATTTCAAATTTACAAAACCAAGTATAACAAAAAGATAAGTAATTTAACCTCTAAATGATATGTTTTGTGTTAGTAACATTATATACTTCTGAAGTTAGAAAAGCTTCACAAAAACTGTACACACACACACACACACACACATTTTGACAGACGAATGCAGTATATTCAAATCCAAAAATTAAGCATGTCCTCATTTTCTCTAAATCTTTTGTATATTGTCTTGACCACATTTCTTCTCACTCTGCCCAAAATAGACAGTCTCCATTCTCCAGAGTTTAGAAACATGTGTGGATCACCCAGAAGTCAGAAATGGGTTAGGTGAGCTTAGGTTCTCATCTTTAGAGTAGACACTGGGACTGGAGGACCAAGGCCTGGGTTAAAGTCATCTACAGTAGCCTTTTCTGATATCCCTAGTGTGTTCTACACATATTCTCTTTTTCATAATACACCTTGCCTTCCCCCTCCTACCCTACCCTCTCCAGACCCTGGAGCTTCGAGTCTTGCCTGTACCTTATAGAGAGGGCACTTTGAGTCTTATAGGAAATCCCCTATGACATCATTGGACATCCCTTTTGGCAGGTGGAATTGGGTATTCACTTAGGGATTGTACTTTTTAATCACTAGCTGGTTAATTTTTCTTAATATGTGAAATATTTATTTGGCTATACTGTCATGAATGTACATGTTCAAGAACATGTCTCTAGCATCTACTGTTGCTTTTATTACAGTCTCTTCACCCTTTATGATATTGTCACTGGGGCATGACAGTCCTCAGTGTGAACAACTAGGGCACCTGAGGAGCATGGAGGTCCCTAATTTAGACAACTAGAATCAATGGAGATCATGGTGGGTCCTGATTTCTGCTTCATTTGCAGGGGGACTTATGACTGAAATGTGAGTCTCATCTTGACCTAGAAAATCAGGCTTGGGCATGCAAGGAATCACCTTCCAATATGATTCTGTGAGATAATGGAAAATATATATTGGTCTCTGCCACCAGTGCCTGGCACAGAGCTCCTGAAGCTCTTGTGATTTCCTGGGTGATAGGAGAGTCTTTTTTTTTTTAATTAATTTTTATTGGGTTATAGTTGATTTGCAATGTTGTATTAGCTTCTGCTGTACAGTAAGGTGAATCAGTTATACATAGACATATACACACTCTTTTTTCGATTCTTTTCCCATATAGGTCATTACAGAGTATCGAGTAGAGTTCCCTGTGCTATACAGTAGGTCGTTATTAGTTATCTATTTTATATAAAAGTGTCTTTTTGTGATAGGGATGGGGCAGGCACGTGGCTATGAGCGAGCAACCATCAGCAGTCCCACTCAGCCACTGGTTGGCTTTGCAGTGGGCCCCTCCCCCTCCCCTTCCTCTGTTTAAAAGGAGCCTGAATTCAGACTGGAGGAAGATGGTTCTTTGAGACACTAGTCTACCATCTTCTCAATCTGCTGGCTTTCTGAACAAAGTCATTATTCCTTACCCCAACACCTCGTCTCCTGATGTACTGGCCTGTCGTGCAGCGAGCAGAGTGAGCTTGGGCTTGGTTTCATTTTGCTCTCGTGAGGTGACTCTGGGTGGGCTCCTGGATGGCTCCTGGGTGAGGGCTGGTCACCAGAAAGACCAAGCCATGATGCAGGCTTGACCTTTTTAGCCCCACCCCACTATTCTCTTGAGAAGGGAGAAGGGCTAAAAAGAGAGTTAATGACTGATCACATGCCTACATGAGGAAGTTTCCGTAAAAATCCCTAAAGCACAGGATTTGGAGAGTTTCCAGGTGGGTGAATACATCCACATTCTGGGAGGGTGACACACCCCAACACTGCGGGGACAGAAGCCCCTGAGTTTGCGACCTTCTCAGATATCATCCTATGTATCTCTTCATCTGAATGTTCATCTATATCTTTTCTCATATCCTTCGATAAACTGGTAAATATAAGTATTTCCCTGAATTCTGTGAGCCACTTTGGCCAATTAATGGAACCCGAGGAGGGGGTCTTGGGCATCATTTCCTGAGTACAAATTATTGATTCTCTGAACCCTTTTGTACACATGAGTGCTTAGATATTCACCTTTGTAGGTATTAGACAGTTACACATACAAACACTTACAGATTATGGAAAGATGATTTTTTACTTGATAAAAAGATAATCTTGGTTATACCAAAAGAGGTCTTGTATAAGTTGTTCTTATTACCCTAAGCTAGTATATTTATTTCCAATTTATGCATATTTTGATCAGAGAATAATTTGTTGCATAGTTAACTCTCTTAGTAGTCACCAAAATCATGTTTAATGTCTTCCTCAAGAGATAAGACAACTTTATACTTAACAAGTCAAACAAAGGTCTCTTTCTGGAGCTGGGACTGAAATTCAAGTCTGCTACTTTATTGCCTCTTATCATCAAATGATGTAGGAACAAATTAAGAAAAATATAGAAGAATGTCAAGTAAGATAGTGGGTATACTGTGAGTTATTTTATTTACTTCGTATTTAAAAACACATAACACTTGTGAAGCGTCAGGTATGGTTCCATTTCAAATACTGACCATTTAATAGTTTAATAGTTTATGTGTGACATAAATAATGTATATCTGTGGGATCTAACACAAAAAAAGAGCATCACAAGCATGTCTGAAAATAGAATTGCTCTTAGCAATGTCAGACCATAACTGTGCAGTTTGTCAAGGTGTTCTTACTATGAAATTCCCAGTGTATCACTTTTCACTGAAACTTCTGATGATATGCATTTCAACCCTACTTTGCTGTTTTGATCAAGGTTTTCCTTCTTTCTACACTTTTACAACAGTACTGTAACATCGTAAGCATGATTCAAAGTGTAGTTCTTTAAAAACTTCCTTTAAGAGAATTTTAGAGAATCCTGCAAAGTACATGTCTCCACATGTATCATCCTACTTCTGTCAAACCACTTAGCATTTGCTTGATAGCGGAATCATCTATGGATATGTCTGACTTTTCTCCTAGATAGCAAATTTCTGGAGAGCAGGGACAGTTTTGGGCAGATTCAAGCAACATGGAGAAACCCTGAGATTCTGTGGGCCCAGGCGTCCCTCTTGCATGCAAGGCCTAGGTAGGGTTTGAGCCGGGTGACTTGCCCAAGATCATATGTCTAGTTTGTGGCAGAAATAGGCCTATCACACAGTCCCTTGACTCTTAGTCCTGTATTTTTATACCACACAGCTCAAGCCAACTGTGACCTGATTGTCCTTGTATAATGAAGATGGCCTTCCAATAAGCCAATAAGTAGATATTGGGCACTAAAATATGCCTAACATAGCAGCATGGGACTAAGGAGGAAATAAAAGAAAACTAATAAGAACCATCATGTATTTATTATTATGCCACCAAATAGAATTTTTTAGCCTTCATCCTTATAGTAAAGTACCAGTTTGGGGAAATAGCCCACTACCTTTGCTCATTTATGCACCGCAGATGATATGAATTGTCATTGGATCTGAAGACAATGTATGTGTTGACTTTAGTATCACAGATCTTATCTTCACTGTGCTATATTTTGCTTATGATCTGTTTATGAATTATGCATCTATGTTTATGAGGGAGATTGTGGTTCTTCCTGAAATGAAAGGTTCCTGGTCTTATTAACAGCTATGCCACGACCTCCACCATAGTCTTCCAGTTTGCCTGTTTCTTTGGTCTCAGCATTCTCTGCTACGACACACAATGCTAATGTCTGGATTGCGACGCATGTAAATTCCAGCAAGGTGGAAGGAATGAAAGAGGATGAGAGAAATCTAGCACTGCCAGAAATTAAGAAGTGAAAAATCTTGGGGAAATGGGAATGGACACAAAAACCATTAAAGAGAGTTTATTTCATGAAGACAAGGTTGTTTTCACATTCAAAAAAATCAATCATTATTACACATCATATTTATAGGATAAAGGAGGAAAGTCCAATGATCACCTTAGTAGATGCAGAAAAAGAATTTGGTGTAACCCAGTATGTTAAATGACTTATTTTTCTATTGCATCATATTCTTGACAATCCTAATGTTGTTTCTTGTATTTCACAAACTCTAAAACCTAATCCTGCTCAGTACTTTTCTAGGCTTACATGTATATTTCTTATGAAACCTTTAGGGCATGTGTTTAGAATGTAAATCAATAAGGAAACTCTTCCAGAAAACCTAATCCAACTAGGATAGTGTGTATAGTAGAGAGGAACCCTCGTGTTAAATAAAGACCCCTCCCCTAAAAAATTAAGCAGTATTATATTGGATTATTTCCCTGACCTATGTGATGATTTTTATCTCTGTAATAAAAGAAGCCATAAGTATAGGAAGTGCCTGCTGCTCAGTTATTAAGGTGAATTTCAGAAAGATTCCCTTTCTCTCCTATTGAATCATTACTTATTTCAGCAGAAGCTGAAGATACAATAGGAAGGCCATTAATATGCAGTACACTTTTTGCTTCCCTTTCCAATTTTAGTGTTTCTGGAGTCATCCTTTAATGTTGTGATAATATTCAATTGAGAAACTTAAGTTTTCTGTTTTTTGACAAATAATTTGAGCCCTCAACAATCAAAAGTTTTTTTTTTTTTTTTTTATTAAATCAAGTGGTCTGCGGATTATCCAGTTCATTTGGATAATACCCGCCATAGGTATGGATCTCTTTCTAATTAATGTTGTCTGGAGAGAAAGATGAAAACAGCTTTTTACAATTTAAATGTCATCGGTCTCCTGTCAGAATACGTTTTTATTGTGCTTTATCTTACAAGATGGTACATTTCCCTACTACTTCCTCAGCATCTGTCAGGTATATTAGGAAATGGGTTTTTTCCTCAGGTAATTGCTCAAATCTATAAGATGGTTTTAGGTCTACTCTCTCTGACCTGTTTTGACCTTTAAACCTCTTCGAGTCCTAGATGCACGTTGCATCTCTTTCTAAGATCCTGGGAGGTGTGGCCATTTGAAAAGCCTTCCCTTTTTATCGCCATTGATATTTACTGTTATACCTCTCTGCGAGGGCTGCTTGATGGGGGTGTCACATGAACATTCCCCCTGCTTGTTTTCTGTGCTTTATGGGAGTAATGTGAGCTTTCTGTTTTAGATAATTTACTATGTTCTCCACTGTGGACAAAGCAGGGAGTGAGCATATTGCTGTAAGGCAAAACAGCATGATTGATAAGGTGGGTGTAAAACAAGCCAAGAGTCGTGGTCCTCATGTGTGTAATAGGTTCCATCAAGTGAGGGACAAGTGGAAGTGATGCAAAGAGAGAGAATGGAAATGAAACTAAGAAATAATCTGTCCATTTTTATTTTCTTTAATGTCACCAGCCTGGATGAAAAGACTTCAAAGCACATAGAACCAATGAGTCAAAAATTATATTGTAATTATACATCCATTATTTTCATGTGAGTTCTTAGATCATGTTTTACCAGGTATTTTTCTGAAACATTTTTCTGAATAAATGGAAAGGTGTTCCTGATAGGCAGGAAAGGCAGATATCAACATTTTACAATTGACTTCAGAGATGTAGAGAGCTGGAAAGAGTGTTGTTGGAAATTAATGACTTTTTTCAAACCCTTCCTAAAACTGAGGTTGCAGGACAAGCAACCAACAGGAACTCTAGAGAGTGACAGGCACCTGCAGGGAGAAACAGCAACTTGACATTCATTTACTTAAAACAGACACAGACTGAATGAATTATAAGCCCAGAGATTAAACTAGACAATTTTAACAAATTGAGCAACAAAACAAACAACCAAATACCGGATTATAAACCAAAGAATAAAATAAAGGTCCATGAGTCCATACTTATATAAATAAATCATTGACCAGAAAAATAAATTACAGAAAAATTACAAATAATATATAAAGATATTTAGATATTCCTGCCTCCAAGAAGTGGAGTTTTATTTTGACCATGTATTGGGTTTAGTGTTGGGTTTCTAGCTAACAGAGATTTGAGAGAGAAAAAGAATAACTTTACAGTGAATAAACCTGGCAGGTACCACCTAAGTCTAGTGGTCCTGATAACATCCTCAATTATAAGTCATCTTGAAATCATGTACCCTCTGATATGATGCATAAGAAAAGCATTCACCTCTGTACTATGCTTCCCCCAAACCCATAACCCAAGTCTAATCATGAGAAAATATCAGAAAAAAGCAAAATGAGAGATATTCAAACTTGAAAAAGTCATGAAAATCAAGAAAAGACTGAGAAGCTCTCACAGATTGAGGATGACTAGGCAGATAGATAACTAAATGCAACATGTTCTTATTTGGATCCGGAACAGACAAAGGACATTAATGGAAAGACTTGGTGAAAGTAGAATGAAGTCTGCAGTTTACTTAATAGTGTAGTACCAATGTTAATTTCTTAGTATTAACAACTGTAGTATGGTTATATAAGATGTTAACATTAAGAGAAGCAGTTTCCAGAAGTCATCACTCCTATCCTTACGATAAGGAAAATCTGGAAAAACTGGAAATCAGCAAGTTTTCATAGACTCATCAAAGAACTACAGTTGCAAGGCTAATTGTCACCCCAAAATTTGGAGAGACAGGCACATCCAGAGAGATATAGGAGCCAAGATCTGCTTACCTGCAGCAGGAGCCATAGACTAGCAGGATGACTTAAAAGGTAATTTTGACAAACTGCTGGAAGCCAAGGATGACTAGTTGAGAGGGAGAAAATCCTGGGAGCCAGACTCTTGGAGGGCATTACCTTCAGGAACCCCTGCAGGCTCTCATGGTGAGGATGGAGAGAGGTACCCTGGTGGCTCTGGAGGGGGTGGGGACGAAGGGGTGGCAATGGAGCTTTCTATGTAGCAGAATCTTACTCTCCAGAGAAAGGACTTGGCCAGAGTGCAATTCTGAAATCTTATCCCAGCTAGAGGAAATAAATTCTCCCCCAATTCAGCCTTCTACATCCTTCCTTTCTCATGTGATGCGGTGTGTTGGGGGAACATGTCAGCAGGGGATAGGGCTTCAAGGAAATGCTGCAGCCAAGGGAAGGCGTAGGGGCAGGGGAAAGAGCCATATCCTTGGGGAGAGTCAGAAACAGTTGTGAAGGCCACACCCTCAAACAGAGTCCCACTAGAGACTGGGATTTACTGCAAGATTATAGAATGTTTTCCCTCCCGCACAGTTCACCATCACACCCGCAGGCCTCCAGGATAGTTAAGAGTAGATCACAGCCAAGAGAACTGCAAGACACAGACTCAAGCTGAGCAACAGTACTTAGGGAAACCCCAAATCAAGATGAGAGACAAGGGACTTCCCTGGTGGTCCAGTGGTTAAGACTGTGTGCTCCCAATTCAGGCGGCCCAGGTTTGATCCCTGGTCAGGGAACCAGATCCTGAATGCCGCGACTAAAACCCGGCTCAGCCAAATAAATAAGTTTTAAAAAAAAAAAAAGAGGAGAGACAAAAACAAGGACATTAGAGGAATTTGAAGCCTTTGGCACCTATGTTACCACAAACATTAAAAACAGAGCAACTGACAAAGATCAGAAAATTATATCTACATAAAGGAGGAACTTCCAAGGAGAAATGAATGCTGGTAAAATGAAATCCTTGAGTTTTCTGCTTCTTAATCAATCTAAAAAATAACTTTTATCAGCCCTGGTGGCCTAAAGGATAACATATAACTGTTTTAAGGGACAATAGTAACAATGTGTTAAGGAATTATGGCACATGGATAAGTGAAATTAATGACAGCCACGTCACAAGGATGGGAGAAAAGAATTGGGAATACTATGTTATAAAGTTCCTGCACCCATCAAGTGGTGTAGTGTTATTTCAAGGTGGGATTAGATTATTTTAAAAATGCATATTGTAAACTCTAAGGAAACCATAAAAAATTTAAGGAGTATAACTTACACTCTTAAGTGAGGAGATAAAATGGAAACATTAGGGGAAACTGGGTACAAGGAACAGTCTGTACTATTTTTGCAACTTTGCTGTTATTCTAAAATTATTCCCAAAGTAGTAGTTTAATATGTTCCTTAAGTGTACTTGCTTAATTATGAAACTGTCTCAAATAAATTAATGGTGCATCTCTTGCCCTCAGTTCCTAATTTTTGAAAAGTAAAAAATCCTGGAAAAATTAGCACATTTAAGTCAGTTTCTCCACTCAGTAAGTGTTCCTTATAGCTACTAACATAATTAGGATTTTTACACAAGATCCCTTGCTTTTAAACAGCTGATTTCTCAGGCAACCAAAATTCCTCAGCCAAACTGTGTAACATGATGTGCTCCGGATTTGTACATGAGCCTATTTTCTCTGAGTCCATTCTTTCTTTAAATACCAAACTCATCCAGTATAAATTCCTATTAAAGCAAAGGCCAGCTTGTAAAAATAACGGTTCAATCAACCCACAGATCCCTCTCTGCCTCTGAGCACAGGACTATCTGAACAACTAACCCGAGATTTATAGCCTTCCAAATATTATTCCTCCCCCTCCACCCCTCCACCTCACTTCCAGTATTAATGTCACTCAAAAATCTCAGAGGATCATTTCACATGTTTAACGGCCTCATTTAATTTTTTTTCTTCTTACCAAACATGAACCTGGGTTCCTACAATACCAATTTAGCCAAGTCTCCAGACAAACTTGTTCCCTTTGACAGCTGGCGATACAAATTCTCATTCCAGCTGCTTCCACCAGCGTGCTCAGGTCTTTAAGCCCACCAGGTGGAGGTGGGAAGGTGGAAGGGGTGGACCCAGGCCCCCCACCCAGTCTTAGATTCTGCTTCCTCTGACCTCACTGGAAAGGTTCCTCTGCACCCCTTACAGTGTCTGTTGTGCACTACCGGGTGGAATTGAGGGAGAGAAGGACCGACTGTCAGCTCCCACATTTACTGAACGTGCCTTTTTCTGCAACATGTTTGACGAGCTGGTTGGGACCGCTCTGAGCAGCCAAGCCCCCCCCCCCCCGCTGCCCCGCATCTGCCCCACTGAGGCCACCTACCCCGAATGTCTGCAAGTAACCAAAGGCCCTCCCCAGCGCCCAGAAATCCACAACCCCTAAGAAGACACTCTGTGTTAAATGAAAGTTTGAAGAGATATTTCTTTCCCCTTTGGAGTAACTCATAAAATGTTAGAAAAGAATCTAATCCTTAGTGAATTACATATGAGATTTTATTAGGACCCAAATATTGATATCGAGCATACTGTCTGATTCGAAAATTCTGGGACTACGATGTACATTTTTATTCTGTAACTTTAGGCCTTTGTATGTATTTGAGAATAAGCACTGTGCTTTACCCTCCCGCATGAGAATGCAGAGAGGGGAGAAGGGGCAGAGTCCAGTGGAGGAAGCTGACATCTTCACTCAGCAGGCATGTCCTGAACACCCACTATGCTTCAGATGCCCTTCCAGGAGCCTGGGGGATACATCAACAAAGGGAAGGAGGATCTCTGCCCTCGGGCTGGGAAGCAGACAAAAAACGAACACATCATCAATAGATCAAGTAGATGGTATGTTCAAAGGGAACATACCAAAGACAAAGTGTACAAAATGGGAAGTGGAACCCAGTAAGGGCACCAAGGAGAGATGTGAAGTGAACATAATTCAATTACTGTGGCCGCAATCAGGTATAAGCCAAGGGATGTGCCTCATTGGTCTGTAACAAAATAGAAGTTACGCACAACTAGAGAAAGCCTGCGCGCAGCAATGAAGACCCAATGCAGCCAAAAAAAAAAAGTAAAAAAATAAAATAAAATAACACCAACAGGAAACAATCTGAAAAAATCCTTAAAGTGAGCCACTTTTCATGACAACTGGCCTGGTCTCTCCAACAAGCCAATATCATGCAGATATAAGGGGTTGGGAGGGCTAGTTTAGATAAAAACAGAATGCAATGCTTGGATCGTGGTTCTAAAAACCAACTAGAGCAGAGGTCCCCAACCCCTGGGCCGCAGACGGGTAGTGGTCCACAGCAGGAACCAGTTAGGAACCAGGCTGCACAGCAGGAGGTGAGCGGTTGGCAAGCGAGAGAAGCTTCATCTGCTTCTCCCCATCACTCGCGTTACCGCCTGAACCCCACCCACTGTCCATGGAAAAATTGTCTTCCACGGAACCCATCCCTGGGGCCTAAAAGGTTGGGGACGGCTGAACTATAGGACATGTTTGGGGTGGACAACTGGGGAAATTTGAATATGGACTGAGCATTAGATTATATCTGGAAATGATTCCTTATGAAGTATTCAGGGGTAAAGTGTCATGAAAGCTACAACCTATTTTATAATTGTTCAGAAAAAATACATACATAGCCTTATACTGGGGAGTCATAGCAGAAAAAACAAAATATTATAAGACTTGGGAACATGACAGTACTCTCAAATAGGCTTTGCTATAAATTCCAAAAAGCCTCTTCCTTGATGCTTTGTCTTAGTCAAACTATGTCTTTCCTCTCAAACTAGCACAGTGCTCTGCTCGGAGCAATTGCTCCACTATTTTTTGTTGAATTGAAAATGTTCAAAGACATTAGGCCACCTTTGGGCTAAATATGGCTTCAAAAAAAGAAGGGCTTCTTTTTCTTATAGAACAGGAAGTCTGGAGATAACAGTTGCCGATGTAGGTTCAGCTGCTCTGTGATGTACCCCGAGATCCCGGATCTTTCTGTCTCCCTGCTCCTCCATCCTTGATGTGATGGATTTCAGATTCACATTTGCTGCCCCCTGTTTGGAGGTGGCTGCGGTGACCTTCAGTGCAAGAAGAAGGGGACACCTCCCATGGGACCTTCACTGACATATCTTTGGCCATAACTGCTCCCATGGCACACTGAGCTGCAAGGGAGTCTGGGAAACAAGTATTAAGCCATTCTTTTTAAATTTTTTATTGAACTATAGTTGAATTACAGTGTTGTGTTAACTACTGCTGTACAGCAAAGTGACTCCGTTTTATAGATATATACATTCTTTTTCATATTCTTTTCTGTTATGGTTTATCACAGGATATTGCATATAGTTCCCTATGTTATATAGTAGGACCTTGTTGTTTATCCAAGTATTAAGCCATTCTAAACTCTCTTAGGGGCAAGCAAAGGAGTTGACTTTATGAATTGGGTTCTGGAGGAGCTAACAAACAAGTTTGCCCTCCAACTCTTTCCTACCCTATCGAAATGTATCTTCTAAGTAGATTTCTTTAGTAGGTATCCATACAGAAATTAAAGGAAAACAAAAATGGAAAAAAACCTAACTTGGAAAAATTACTGCATTTAGTATGGATGGAGCATTAATCCATTCCATAAACATTTCACAAGGCCCTGACTACGTACCAAGCACTGGGCTGAAATCCCTGGAGACAAGGATGACTGAAGGATGTCCCATATCCTTCGGAAGTTTACAGTACAACTGTGGAAACAGGCCTATAAATAGATAGTTACAATATAATGTGGGAAAGGTCCTGTAAAAGAAACACTAAACAGACAGTGACAAACTAGCACGGGGACTCAGAAACGTTTCAGAGAAAATACGGCACAAATGAAGGCCTGGTGGTGAGGATAGCTTGGCACCCCGAGGAGCTGTGAGCGGCTTTATGGACCAGTCTTGTGAGGGCTTGTGTGTGTTCTTCTAAGAACTTTCATTTCTTAGCTTTGCAGAAGATGTGCAAGACGTGGAGTCAAGAGTCTCCTTCTGGTTCTGCTGCTGACTAGCTGTGGGAGATCAAGTTTGAAATTTAACTCAGGGAGTCCCTTTATTTAGCACTGCAATCTTAGAACGGTTCCCATCCTGTAAGAACACTCGTGCTTTGTGTGCTGGTTCTTAACTGCGGAGCTGCCAATGGTGGTTGCAATTGTAGCCATCTGCTAGCACTTGGTAAATTTTTTTTGCAGAACAAGCCAGACATAACTCACTATGGCAAGTTTGTACCTGGAAATCACGGAGATGTGATGGCAGACAAGCGCTGTGGTCTTGGAGGAGTCTCGCCAAACTGTGAAGTGAAACCTGCAGAATTTCCTGTGACAGCACTGACTTCCCAATGCCTAGCAGCACCAAAACCAACAACACCAGGAGGAAAACACTTTAAATCAGGAGATACTGAAATGACTTTGTATCTGCCAAATTAGGAGAGAGAGATTGCACGCTGCCATGGGTGCTCTAATTTCATTTCATTTTTTTTTTTAATAGAAAGCCTTCACCTCTCCTTTTTTGGTCACTTAAGCTTCTCTTGCTGGTGGTTTAAAAATGTCTTTTATTCCATGACATTATAGGAAAGGCTCTTTTGGAGCCATAGTTTAGTTATAAATGACTCTTGCACAACTGTTTTTTATTTCCATTTTGTTTCACTGATTGAGAATGTAAATTGAACTTTAGTGCTATTGTGCTTTGTTCTGCCTCTCTTTGTGGAAATGTGTTCTGAATTAAAGCCCACGAATAAACCAGAGCCGTCCCAAATATTGCCCTTCAGCTTTTGACTAGCCTGAGAGCCAAGAAAAGATAGAGAATGTGGTTTTATGAGCCCCAGATGGCGTAGTGGGTGTCATGATGTCTTTATGCGGAGAGGTCATGGGTTCAGTCTCCATCTGGAGCCGTCTCAGAGCCACTTTGTATCCAGAGGAGTCAAGATGGGATCTTGGGAAGGGGACGCAGTGCCCCCTCTACCTCCCCATGCGACCTTGATCAGGGTCCATCATCTGTGCCTTTGATGTAGAACAAAACGCTATCCTGAATGACTTCCCCACAATCACTGTCTCCACTGACTTTATCTTTGCTAGGACCCCATGTTAGCTTCTTCCCTGTTCATCACTGGGAAACTCACGGCATCCTCTCACTCACTCACTCCTGAAGCAAGTACAAAGGCTTAGAGAACTATTTTTCTGGTCATCCCTATGCTGTGGTCCTTGGAGAAAGAATAATTAAAAGAAAGTTTCTGAGACCATTTTCTGCTTCTCTCCAGAGCAGGCATAAATCCAGACATAGTGATGGCATTTCATTTTGCTTTTGAATAGTACTGGTACAGTAAAGTCATAATTGATTTGTGGCCATGTTATTAATTCATGTACCTTTTTTTTCATTTTCAATTTAAAATTTTAAAAATTGTGGTAAAGTACACATAACCTAAAATTTACTATCTTAACCATTTTTTAAGTATATGGTTCTGTGGCATTAAGTACATTCACGTTGTTATGCCACTACCATCCCTCCACAGAACTCTTTTTATCTTGTAAAACTGCAACTCTGTCCCCATCAAACACTAACTCTGCATTCATCCCTCTCCCCAAGCCCCTGGCAACCTTAATTCATGTAGTTTTGCTAGACTTTTAGATATAAGCCGTAGGGAAATCATCCTCCCTTTTTCTCCCCCCAGCGTTCTGAGCTTAGCCCAGGAGCAAGGAATCTCTTCTCCTTCACTCCAGTCAGCACAAGGGAAGAGGGGAATTTCTCTGATGGGTGTTTGGGGGAAGCCGAGGGTTTCTGGATCATCCACGACTTTTGGAGGTAACAGGCTCTCCAGATCTGGTCATTGGGCTCTTCTGCCTTCTCAGGGGCTGTGGTGGCTCAGATCTGCCTGTGACTGGATGGGGCTGGGGGAGGATATTAAGAAAAAAAGCCCTTAGAAAGTAAAGGAAAAACTCTTTTCTCCAATCCACTTTAACACTTGTAAAACTGGTATCCTGGTCACTGACTGTCTTATTTGTCAATTAGTTCAGAATTCAGGAGAAGCAAAGAGGGGTATTATTTGCGGCCCCCCAGCAATCTCAACACAAGCTTGAGAACATCATGCATGCCTTCCATTTTAAATTATGAACACATTTTAGTCAATTTGTTGGCATATCTTTGAAGATTCCTTAATTCGACTTTCTGTTCAAGTCATACGCCAGTCTTGGTGATCAAGAGCCAGTTCTCTTATTACTAATAACTGGCACCTTTCCATTTTTCATGAGACTAAATAAATCTTGCCCTTGATTCTCCTGGGGCTGTTCCAGTTGCCCATGAGAGATTCAGCCAGATCACTGATCACAGATCCACGCCAGCGACGGAGAGCGGCCACCCGTGGGACTCGTGATTTGGTGCTCAAGTGGGAGGAAACCATTCTCTCTGTTGCCATTGCTTCTTTTCTTTATATTTTTTTTTATTTTGACCTTATTTTAGTCTTGCAGAAAAGTTGTATAATAGGGCTGAGAGTTCCTGCATACCATCACCCAGGTTCCTGTAACATCTTCCAAACCATGGTGATCAAATCCAGGAAATTAGCGTTGAAAGGTTGCTACTACACAAATTACAGACCTTATTCAAGTCTCACCAGTTTTCCCACTACGTCCCTTCTTTGTTCCAGGATCCCACCTTGCATCTAGTTATCATGGCTCCTTAGTCTCCACGGTTCTGGGACAGTTCCTCAGTCATCTTTGTCCTTCATGGCCTTAACATAGTCTTGAAGAGCACTGGTCAGTTATTTCTATAGAATGCCTCTTGATTTGGGTCTGATGCTTTTTCATGATTAGGTTGAGGTTACACATTTTCAGCAGGAAAACCACCCAAGCGGTGTTGCACCTTTCTTAGTGCAAGGTGCCCTCTCCGGGTTCCTCATGTGGGTCTGTCCGATCCTTGGTGAGGTCACCCTCAGTCCCCTGGGGAAGGTTGTCTGTTGGGGTCCCCACTATGCAGTGTCATTATTGGAGGGGGGGGGATATTTTGAGACAATGCAACTATCCTATTTCTTCTCAAACGTTTCCTCACTAATTTTCACACCCATCGGCGGATCTTGCCTACAACGATTATTATGTCTGTATCCACCTAATGTTGATTTTCTATTTCCCTTGTTCCTTATACCATTGTTAACTGGAATTCACCTGTAAGAAAGAGCTGTTGCTACTTCCCCATTTATCTACTTATTCAAGTTTTTATTTGCACCAGTATGGACTTGCAGATACTTATTTATTCAAAGGGTTAGACTCCATTCTGTACGTGGCTGCTGCATTCGTCATCCCTTGGGTCCAAAATCCGGTGCCTCCCTCCTGGTGTGTGTAACTGATGCAAAACAGTTCTAAAGTCAGAGGTAGCCTTTGTTTTATGCTAGTTACCATTTCAACGGGTGCTCCATGCCAAAGGCACTGGATTTTTTCTAATATCTTAATACAATATCCTGCTAATTAATCTTGACCTAACGATTAAATTTTTAGTCATAAAAAGTTTGTTATTCGTGAGAGGTTTTGCCTGGTTTTTGAGGCAAAATCAAAATAAGTGCTTGACAAAAAAATCAAAAAATCAAAAAATCAAATAAGTGCTTGACAAAGTGTAGGGCTCATTAAATGCTAATCATTAATTATGGTTATTGCTCCAATCACTCAGGAACAGTGTCATTATAAATAGGACAATTCATAAAGATGCCAGCAGAAATTCATTCAGAAAAACATTTCTCATTTATACAATGGGGTGAATACCTACTCCACGGAATTAAAATATATTATATATATATATATATATATATATATATATATATATATATATATAACTATTATTATTATTATTTTGATTTTAAGTGTTATGTGGACCATCTTCAAGCATTTCTTCTTTAAATGTTACTCCCCTACCCCCTAAACTAACTCTATCACTAATCAAGTTACTCGTTGCAAGTATTAATAATAATTGGTTTGTTACCTTTGTGGGGAAGGATCAAGGGTGATTTTTGTCCTTGATGCTTTCCTGAACAATTTAAAGTTTTTATACAATGAACATATATTTATTTCTATCATAATAAAATGTTATTTAAAAGATTTTGTAGTGTAACCCTTAAACCATGCTCAAAATGAACTAGAAATCTCCCTTTGTTGAAGAGACAGGATGTCTTTTCCGTTTTGCTCCTCATATTGAAATGCACAGTTGTTTCCCCCTTGGGCACCCACACTTGTTTGTTTATACATCAGAACGGTGTTAGGGAGATTATTATGTTAGCTTGTAAAATACACACAATTGGATTCATCGTTCTCCTTTTGAAAATAGTACCACCAGGAAAATGTGATCTGTTCAAATTTCCCCAATACAGTAAAGAATTTTAATTTACTTATGTTTCGGCTTTGAGAAATAGGATTGCTTAAACAAACTCCCTCCAGACCTTGGAGTGCTGTGGGCCAAGTATTGGATTAAATTCAACAAGCCCACGAGTTTCCTTACCTAAGTGTAACCGTATAGGCGAATTAGCATTTGTTCACCAAGCTCTGCTAAAACCTTGAATGGATTTTAACCTAGATGGGTTTAATTCAGAAAACTCTTTCTATAGCAATAAACCTCGAAAGCATTGAAGAAAGCACTTGGAATATAGCTGCCCAGCCTGAATTCCAGTTGAGATGGAATGAACTAAGTGGCTGTAAACAGTGCCCCTGATGGTTCAGGGAAAGGGGGGGGTGGGCAGCGGAGGCCTTGACACTGGGAAGGTCCCCCCAGGGGCCCAAATCCCAGGGCCTCACAACGTCTGGTCATTGAGCAGAGCTCATCCAAGTCCCCAGAGCATTTGTTTGCATAGAGTATCCATTCTGGTTAAAAATCTCCAGGCTGTTTACCTGCTTAATGAAAGTGAATGACCCTGTCCTGGGAGAAGGCTGGTGGGATGGGGCAGGTGGGGAGGGGAGTGATGGAGATACCCCTCACTGAAAAATCAGAATACGCCACTGCAAAAATGCCACTTTGGCATATTGATTATTTTGAGCTTCAAACACTTGAGAAACAGCAGGTGCAGAAAGGGCTCTGGCCTCCTCCTTCTCACCTAAAAGCAGGCCATCAATTTCCAGTGATAAAGTGCTCTCTCCATACTAAGCAGAGAACATTCTTATCACAGAGTCAATACCGAGATGGATCCCCACCAACAAACCTTACAAAAACAACCCTTATCTTCCATTAGTTTCCCCCATATATTTATCTTCCCTCAATTTACTGCCCCTAGAAACATAAACCCCCTTTCCTTTGTCCTGTTTCCACAATCTTTCACTCATTTTTTCATTTCATTTCTGTGAGGCTCCCTCATTTGTATATGACATAAACTTTTTCTCACCTTAATCTGTTTTGTTTTTTTTTTTGTCAGTTTAATTTGCAGGATCCCAGGAACTGAACATAAGAGTGTGAAAAAATGGATTTTTTTTCCCCCTCTCATTACACCACCACTTGACTCTCTTTTATCCACATGAGTAAATCTTGCTCAAGGAGCCCCTGCAGCTCAGGGAAACTGGAGCTCTTTTCATTGTAAAAGTAAAAAGAAGAAAGTTCTGTCTCTTAGGTTTTTGCGGGGAGCTTAAGTTTTAGACTGGTAGCTTGTTTAGTAAATTAACCTTGTTTGGGATGATAAGCCCCTTTGAGAATCTGATGGAAGCTACAGACTCTCTTCCCAGAAGAGCACAGTTGTGTATAATGAGGGTGGGTGGTCCCTCCTTACAGCATCCAAAGGCATTTCTTGCAAACTTATGGGAAATGATCAGGGAACACTGCCTGGGGCGCTGTGGGCTTGGGAGGAGGACTGTAGCTGACACTTCAGGTCTGGGTTCATGGCTCCTTGCACCCTGGTGTAGGTCCCAACCTATAGTTCTTTAGAAACTTGAGATGTCTTTGCAATAGCTAAGGAGTGGTTATCAGTCCTTTTCAAATGATCTCCTGTTTAAACAACATTCTTTTTTTTTTCTTAACTGAATTGTTGCGAGCACTCCTCCCAGTTGATAAAAGAGCAGAAATTGTATCAATAGCTTTATCTTGCTTACCCACTCCAAGATGTCTTGGGCAAGTGTCCTAGTCTCTTTGTTTCTCAGTTTTCTCATACTAAAATTGGGGTAATAATAGTATCTATTGAATAGCATGGTTGTGAGGATTAGACAGGCTAATATGTGTAAAACTCTCAAAACTGCCCCTGGTAGCTGGTAAGTGTTGTCTAAATAGCATTGATTTGATGATCAATGGACTCAATGATTTCTAAGGTTCTTTCTTGCTCTAAAAATCACAAAAGCTACTTCCATATATTAATCTACTACCCTGTTGACATACTTTATTTCACTTAATGCCCCAAACAGTCCTGTGAGTTGGGTTATATCACCTGGTTAGAAAAGAGGAGGCTGAAGTTGAGTAATTTGCCTAAGATCACAAAGGAGTTGGTTCAGTCTCAAAGATGACACAACCAATCTATAAGGGAAAAGAATCTGAAAGGGAATATATATATATATATACATATATATATGTGTGTATGTATATATGACATATATATATAACTGAATCATTGTGCTATATACCTGAAACTAACACAACATTGTAAATCAACTATACTTCAATTTAAAAAAGGAAGAAATAACTCAGTCTAGAAATGCCTACATACTGGATGATTCTGACTATACCACATTCTGTAAAAGGCAAAACAATGGAGACATTAAAAACATTAGTGGTTGTCATTGAAGGGGGAGAGAGCAAGGGATGAAGAGGCAGAGCTTAGAAGATTTTTAGGGCAGTGAAACTATTCTGTATAATACTATCATGATGAAGATATATCATAATACATTTATCCAAACCCATAAAATGTACAATTATCAAGAGTGTACTCTCTATCTATCTATCTATCTATATAAAGTGGAATACTACTCAGCCATAAAAAAGGACGAAAAATGCCATTTGCAGCAACATGGATGCAACTAGAGATTATCATATTAAGTGAAGTAAGTCAGAAACAGAAAGACAAATATTATATGATATTACTTATATGTGGAATCTAAAATGTGGCACAAATGAACCTATCTATGAAACAGAAACAGACTCACAGACATAGAGAACAGACTTGTGGTTGCTAAGAGGGAGGGGGCGTGGGGGAGGGATGGATTGGGAGTTTGGGGTTAGTAGATGCAAACTATTATATATAGAATGGATAAACAACAAGGTCCTACTGTATAGCACAGGGAACTATATTTAATAGCCTGGGAAGAGAATATAAAAAAGAATGTATATATGGGTATAACTGAGTCACTTTCCTGTACAGCAGAAATTAACACAATGTTGTAAATCAACTATACTTCGATAAAAAAGATAAATGAAATAAATGAAAAAAAGAATGTACCTTAAGGTAAACTATGGATTTGGGGGTGATTATAATGTGTCAATGTCGGTTCATCCTCAGTAACAAATGTACCATTATGGTGAGTGATGTTGATAAGGGGAAAGGCTATGCATGTGAGGAGGTAGAGGATATATGGGAAATCTCTGTACCTTCTCAATTATGTTATGAACCTAAAACTGCTTTAAAAAACAAAGTCTTTTAAAAAAAAAAGATGACACAGCCAGAATGCAAGCCCTAATCTCCCCAAATTACAGACTGAGAAGTTATTTTCAACATAGAGAATAAGGGATTAGTACCAGAAGACAAAAGGAAATTTACACATCAGTAAGGAAAGAGCAAGGAATTCAAAGTGTATAAAATGAGTGGACAGTTCCTAGAAGAAGAAATCTACATGGCCAATAAATCTGGGATAAATGCTCAGTCTCACTGGCTATCAGCAAATATAAATTAAAATGACAATGAGAAACCATGGGGTACCCACTGGAAGTGCTGGTGAGGACAGAGGGAAATGCGCACTCTCTACTAATCTCTTACTCTTTTAACTTCTCATATTGCTGCTGAAAAGTTCCATGCTACTATTGTTTCTGATTTCTTTGTATGTGTATTAATTAAGCTGCCTTGGGTAGCAAGGAGCTGTAGGGGAGGCAAAACTTTTCCTCTACCCTCTTAGTTTCTGTAGCTGCATTTGCAAATGAAACTGGCAAAAGACAGATTAACAGGAGAAAACGCACACAAATTTTATTTGATGTTCATTTTAATTTTTATGTGTACATGGAGACCTCTACAGAAAAAAAGTAAAGGCCCCAAGGAGTGGTTAGACCTGGGGACTTCTATGTCATTTTAACAAAGTGATAAATTGTGGAGATGCAATTAGATAAAGGAGAGGGGTTTAGGCTTCTAGAGGCAGTAAATTCTGGGGAGGTAAATATACGGGAGAAAGTAGTGAAAGATAAGGATTATTTAGTAAGGTTTTTTAATGCAGACTTAGCACCTCCATCTCCAGCGATAAAGGTGGTTCTTCCCTTCCTGGTAGGGGAGAGGGGTACAGCTTCACGAAGGGAAACTTATGCCCTGTTTTTAGGCAGATAGGGGGAGGCTAGAGAGCCTTTCCTATATCTGCTGCTTCTCAACTGCTTTCAGCTCAAAATAATCCTTATGCCAAAGTGGCATATTTTGGGGTGCATGGTTCTGATTCTCCCCAGAACATAACATCTGTCTAAAAGTAGCATGAGTACACTGATTGCTCCCTTAAAGAGAGGTCTAGAAGGAAGCAATCCCAAGGTTGGATTGGCACCTTCCCATGCTCTTCAAGGCTCCAGGTTCATTCCAGCTCTGTTCCTCCCTCCTCAGTGTGTCAGCAATGGTGCTCCTCATTGGGATAAGACGGCTGCACCAGCTCCACACATCACAGCCCGAGCAACAAGGAGAGTAGCAGTAAGAGTAAACAGTCCCAGTAGATGTCTCCCTGCATTTCCTTGGTTAGGGCTGTGCCACAACACACCCTGTCCAGTAACTGGCCAAGGGGCCCTGGCTGACCATGATTATCCCCCCAGGAGGGTCCATACTGCAGGCTTCTGATCTGGGGACATCCACAGTGTCTGTCACAATAGAAGATCTGTATTTTTTTCTCTATGGAAGTTTAAGATTATCGATTCTCCCTGGTGTTTTGGGCGGAAGTAGATAACTCTAAGCCCCATATTCTTTAATTCAGCTTCGGCTAGAATATTTGACTGAAGCGGAAGCATTTAATTAAAAAAACCCAAGTGAATGTGAATCCGCTAACATTTAACATTTTATTTTCCTGTTCGTTCTTTCTATACCTTTGGTAATTCGATATTGTTCCTCCTAGAATGATTCTCTAATTTTCTTATATTTTCTATTTTTTCCATCCTTCTTACCCTGATATTCCCTTAACTTTATCTTCCATGCCACCTACTGAACTTAAAAAAAAATTAATTTCGGCTGTTTTTTTGGGGTCTCTGATAATTCTTCTCAATTCACAAATGCAGAATTTTCTCTTCTATTTCTGATGATATCCAACCACGGGAATGTGTGTGTAAATAATTCTTCACCTGATTATGTTTGATTTGTCCATTTGTTTTGGTCCCGCCCACGACGGTGACCCTCATCCATCTGCTTGTATTGAAGAGTCAGGTGCTGAGAAGCCGGCTGAGGGAGTTTGGGGCTAGTGGCCTCCTAGGAGTGAGCCAGTTCTTTCACTCCACATGTCAGTGCTAGGAGGTTTTTTCTCCAAAGAAGGACCCTCAGAGGGGGTGGCCCTGGGCAGCTGAGAGCCTGCCTGCCAGAATTCTAGAACGTACTGGACAGACACGCCATCCAGTTACTCCTTGAAGGAAGGGCTTGTTGCCCCTAGCTGTCAGCTCCTTCAGGGTCTGTCTCAGTTGTAGCGAGCTCCTTTCCTTGGGAGCGCAACTCGCCCAGTGACTGATTGGGGTGAAGGCCTGCTGTCGGTGCCTGGAGTTGAACTTGAGCATCAGGCCAGGCCTGCTCACCGTGCAGAGAACAGGGAGAGGCGGCACACCAGGCAGGGCGCTTCCAGGTCCTCCGAAGTCCTAGGTTTAACCCTCTGCTGAAAGTGACCACTGTCCCCTTGGAGACTCGCTAAATGCTGAGTCCTCTTTTGCAAAACCTGTAACAGCAGTCGTAGCAGACGCTGTGGATGCCACATTCTCTCAGAGCTCATGTCTGCCCATCTGTGACACCTACAGCCAGCGCCTGTGGCTACGGGAGCTTGTGCAGAGTGGGCAAGAATGTGCTGAGCAGCCCTCAGCCAGAGGGGCAGGAGTAGGGCCACTAACCAGCCCTCTGACTCTCCAAGCAGTCAACTGAGAGGTTCCCAGCAGGACTGAGCCCCTGATGTCCACAGCGTGACCCTCTCACTGACATCCGTCCCTGGAGAGATGTCAGTGCCTCCCGCTCCCCTGCAGGTGCTTCCCGGGATCACCTCCCAGATACACTGCTGTCACTTTCATCTTCATTTCAGGGTCTGCTTCTGAGGGAGCCCAAGCTCAGCCACAGTCAGTCAGTAGACATTCAATCAGCACCAGGCTGGATGCCCTGCGTGACCCGCTTAGTCAGAGCTGAGTTTGAGGCTGGCTGTGGGCGCCCATTCTGATTGGCCGTCAGTTTTGTGCTTCCATTCTGATTGGCCATCGCTGGAATCAGGGCTCTGCCCTAAGTGGGTCGGGTATCTGATTACCTCTGCCTTGTGGAATTGCCCCACACCTCTGGGAAGCAGCTTGTCCCACCTCAATTCATAGAAGGGGAAACTGAGGCTCAAAACGTTGCCTGAGGTCATAGAGCTAAGAAACTGGGAGACCCTTATTGAAATTCTATCTTCCTGAAAAACTCCAGAGTCCTCTGTTCTTAACGTGGAAGAGTCTGCCCTGCCTGTCCAGAAACAGATGAAAAGGGATTCGGAAACAATAGCCCAGGAATATCAATAATGTTCCCAAGACTCTAAACAGCTATTCTCTAACAAATAAATGCGTTTCTCTCACTTTGTGATTTATAAGTTATTTTTTGATACACACACACACAAAAAAAACCCACAAAAAAAACCCCAAACACCATCATTTGAAGGGAAAAAAAATCCCAAATTTAAAAGTAAGTGAGTGGGACACAAAGACTGTTACAGTTCAGTGGAACAAAGGAAAGTCACGTTGGTTAGAAATTAAGGGAGATTCGAGGGCCCTTTTGGAAATTATTGTTTTCCCAGCATTTTATCTTCCAGGGCTATTTTTAGCCCATTTTGGATTGCTGTGTGATAGAGAAAAGTAAAGCAAATGGAGTGAATAGGAGTCAAGAACAGGTCTTGGTGACATCCTGGCTGTAGGACGAGAGGCAAGTTAGTTTCCCTGTCTCTTTTCTCATCTGTAAGTGGGTTTTGGGTGGGTTTAAATGAGTTCAGTTTCTTGGAGAGCTTTGAGATATAATATGACAGATGCTAATAGTCTACACCCTTGGGTGCTTTTAAGCTAAGTCTTGGGGAGAAGAATAAGTGGGATCCAATTGTGTCACCCTGACGTGTGGGTACAAATGAAGATCCGCATTCCATATCTTCTTGGTGCACAATCTCTTCCCAAAATATTTGTTATAAAGCCCTTTCAAATTTGAAAGCTCATCAAAATAACCCATTCATCTTTGAAACATAAACACACTTGGAATTTGGTTTCTATGAAATTATTTAAGAAATGTCTGTGTGACTATTTCTGAAACAACATAAAAGAGGAAGTACAGTTGGTAAACTCTTTAGATGTTAAAGTGTATTTTTTTCTTTCTTTTTTAACCAGACTCTGATTCTGAAAAATCAACTTTCAAATATAAACATTCCTGAAATCAGAAAACTGTACATATTAGCTGCCGAAAACTGGGTTTAAACCCAATTTTACACCCTCTTGTTTGACTGCAGTCAGGGTGGAGTGAAGGAGACAGTTGGGTTTTGAATTCCTGAACACTGGAGATGGAAAGGGAGTGAAGCCCGTGGGACAAAGTGTGCAGGTAGCCACAAAGCTGCCCACGGACCTCCTGGAGCACAACTGCGTGTTCTTAATGGTAGATTACCTTGGGGTAATTTTCCATTCGTTTAATAAATATTTGCTGAAGAACCTATTTAGTGTCACTTATCCTTCTGAAGGAAGAAGTTAAATATTAATAAAATGCTCCAGGTTTAATTTATCTTTGGCATGAAAGCCATCAATTACTAATGAAAGATAATAGGTGACATTCTAAAAGCTTATAAAAACGGGGTACTGAAACAACAAAGTTGAGAATTAATATAAAAGTTTATTTCTAAGTATTCAGAACTCATCTAATCTGTCATATCATCTCGGGGAACAAGGGCTGTCTGCAGTAGCAGTTTTGCAGAGGGGTGGATGCCAGCACCCCACAACCTAATTTAAAATAATCGAGTCCAGATGCCGTTGCCAAAAAAGAGGTTTGCACCATTCACCACTGTGACCTAGATCATATTTCAAAAGTGTCAAATCAAAGTTGTCCCACCAAAGCCTGATTTCTTAATGAATTCCTTATGTATTTCATCTCTTGAATACAAAAAGTGGGGTATCCACTGGGGAGTAAAATTCAGATTGACAAAAATAAAACCTGCGAGTGTGATCCTTTGTGAAACACACCCCACACAGCTGATCCCCTCACTGTAGAATTATTTACTGCTTCATTAAGATGTTTTTATTTAAAAAGCCACATCTGAGAGGCAGCATAATATTCACAGAGAAAAGGAAATATGAGCTGAAGGCAATCTCATTGAAATCTCAACATTAACATCTTTAAAAAACGCTGACATTCTGTCATGTTAATCTGGTGTTACTAAGAGTAAAATTTCAAAAATTTTATCATTTCTGTATCTTAAATACTGGCCTTTTTCTTGAAGAAAGTTTCTAGCTAAGGGGGTGTTTTTGAGTCCTGACTTATTATGCTAAGTATGTCTGAATACTTAAGAGCAAGTTTTCTTCTTTTTGGAAAAGAGAAAAGAATAATGATCCTCGAGGTGATTATATATATACAGAGAGATGGATGGATGGATGGATGGACAGACGGATGGATGGATAGACAGAAATAAGGACATAGTAGTGTCATCCGCTTTTGAACAATAGCAATCTCCTACCTTCAGGCCACCAGTTCATTGTGGTCTTTTCTCAGAAAGATGAAGCCTAAAAGCCCTGAGAAGTACTTGTCCAAGAATTCAGGAAAACAGGGCTCTGTCTTACACATGCCTCCAGGACACTGAAATTAAAGTATGAAAACTCCATTTTTTTCATTCATTCAACCAATAATGATTACAGAGTGCCCACTCTGTACCAAAGCCCAGAAATGGCTCTTGCAGCCATGCAATTTAAATGGTTCATTCCTCTTTCCATATGCAAAATCTTTAATAGCATTTCCAGTTCCAGAACAAGAAAGTGTAGGCTCATTTATCCCTCCTCCACCAACCCCCCCAAAAAAGCAACTAAATAGCCTGGAAATAATCCAACAGACAAGAATAAAGGATTCTGAAAGCTGGAAAGAAGAGGTGGACTAGTTAGATACCTCAGGACTTCAGGACTGATGATGTGGTGAGTTCTTTTATCTCCTATATGCCTCATATGGGTGCCAGAGAGGCCTGAAACCTGGAATCACCAATGTGCATAGACAAGCAAACAAACAAACAAACAGACAGACAAGAAAGGCATTGGCCAAAGAACCCAGAAAGGAGAAACCCAACAGAGCCAAAATGGTGGGGGGTGGGGTGGAATGCTAACTCCCACTTCACAAGGGGGCACAGCAGAGGGTGCCACTTGCCTTCAAAGTCACACTGGGCTGACCCAACCCCTTCTCCACCCCTTCTGGGCACTGGTGGGTAGACTGATCCACCGCGGGGCAGCATCAGCACAGCCTGGCATGGCTCCACTCTCCACCCAATGGCATGAGAAGATCCAGGCCCTGTGGTTTCAGTCCCTCCACCTCCCTTGGCTGAACATGGCCTTGCACTCTAGGTGACCCAGGAAAGCAACTTCCACCCCTTCAGGCAACACCTGCAGGGACTGAGCAAGAGCCCCAGAAATGCCAAAGAATGAAGCAGACCAGAATAGAATGTCAAGAGCTCTGAGAACTAAACTGTCACTGGAACTACAGCTCACAAAAATAGGCCAGAACCTAGACATTAAACTTAAAAAGGGTGAGTGTCTAATAAAATAGATTTAAATAGCATTTAAAAGTCTCTTAATAACCAAAATGTGTAGGATACAATAAAAGTTCACTCATCTCCTAATATAATAACCAAAATGTGTAGGATACAATAAAATTTCACTCATTATACCAATAACCAGGAAAACCACACTTTTAATGAGGAAAAAAAAAAATCCAATACTAAAATTTAAAAAATGCCAGTACTGAAATGACTATGATGCTGAATTTATTTGATAAGGATTTAAAAATCCTTGTATTTAATAAGAATGCTTCAACAAGCAATTATAAATTCTCTTGAAAAAAATGAAAAAATAGAAAATCTCAGCAAAAAATAGAAATTATCAATACAAAAGACAGCCATATGGAAATTATAGAACTGAAAAATATAATGAATATTAAAAAAAAAAACCTCACGTGGTAGACTCAATAGTAGAGTAAAGATGACAGTGGATAGAATCCATGAACCTGAAGACAGATCAACTGAGTCTATACAGTATGAAAAAAACAAAAATATAGACTGAAAAAAAATGAACGGAGCCTCAGGGATCTATGAAACAGATATGTAACTAAATATTTAAAATATATAACATTCTATCATCAGGGTCCCAGAAGGGAATGAGAAAGAGAGTGTGGCTGAAAAAATACTCAAATAGTTCTTTCATTATATCAAAGAAATAATGCTTAATTACATCATAAATTTGGCAAGAGACATAAAACTCCAGAGTCAAGAAGCTAAGTGAAACCCAAATAGGATAAACCCAAACAAGTCCAAACTAAGACACATCATCATTAAACTCCTGAAAAACTAAAGACAAAAAACAAACATCTTAAAAACAATCAGAGAGGAATGATGCATTAACTATACAGGAAGACCAAATTAATGACACCGTATTTCTCATCTGAAACCATCAAGCCAGAACTTAGCAGCACAACACCTTTCAAGTGATAAAAGAACTGTCAACCTTGAATTCTATATCTCGCAAAATTATCCTTCAGAAATGAATGGAAAATAAGACTTCTCAGATGAAAGAAAATTAGGAGAATCTGTTGCTAGCTGATCTACATCTAAAGATTGGTTAAAGGAAGCTCTCCAAACATAAAAAAAAAATGTTATGGATTGAATTGTGTCCCCCAAAATTCATGTGTTGAAACCCCAATCCTCAATGAGACTGTATTTGGAGATAAGATATTTAAAGATATAATTAAGGTTAAGTGAGGTCATAAGGGTGGGGCGCTAATTCGATAGGGCTAATGTCTTTACCGGAAGAAGAGACACAGGGGCACATGAACATAGAAAAGTCTATGTGAGGACACAGCATAAAGATAGCCATCTATGAGTCAAGGAGAGAGGCTTCAGGAGAAACTAAACCTGACAACACCTTGATCTTGAACTTCCAGGCTCCAGAACTGTGAGAAATAAATTTCTGTTGTTTAAGCCGCCCCACTCTGTGGTATTTGTTACGGCAGCCTGAGCAGACTAAGACAGAAAATGACAGCAGACAAATGATGGGACCTTCAGAGAGGGAAAGAACCCTGGAATGAAGAAATATAGAGGTGAACCCAACAGACTATTCTACACCTCTGAGTTTCTTTCATTATACTTTAAGTTTGAAGCTAAAATCATAGTACCATTTGATATGGTGCTCAATGTATATAGTGGAAAACACTTAAGACAATTATATTTAACAAGTGGGTAGGGTAAAGGGATCTAAATGGAAATAGGGTTTTTATACTTCACTCAAAAGGGTAAAAACCCTGACACCATAGGTGGTGATAAATTACATAGGTAATTTACCTAAAGCAACCACCAATAAAGTTATACAAAGTGGTATATGAAAAAATATTACAAATAAAGAAGAATCTAATGTTAAAAAACGTTCAAGTAACTCACAAGAAAGCAAGAAAAAAATAGAGGAGTGAGAAACAAAGGGACAAATAGAAAACAAATACCAAATGGCAGAACTTAAGCTCTAACACATCAATGATTAATTTAAATAAACCAGTTAAAAGAGATCAATTATTCTTCAGAAGTTGGAAAAAAATTAAAAATAGATAGAGTGAATAATACACATTTATCAATTATATACAGACTAAGAAAATGACTTCACAGATAGCATAGATAAGTAGGAAGTAAAAGGATAGAAAAAGATGTATCATGTAAATAGGAATTAGAAAATAGTAAGAGTGACCATAATAATATCAAATAAAGTAAATTTCAGAGCAAGGAAAATTATTTGGAACAAAAGTGGGCATTGCATAATGATAAAGGATTAATCAACCCACCAGGATGTAGCAATCCTGAGTATGTATGCAGCACCTAGCAGCATTTCAAAATACATGAAGCAAAAACTGATAGAGATGAAAAGAGAAATAGACAAATTCACAATTGTAGTTGGGTATTTCAGTACCCAACTTGCAGTATTTGGTAGCACTACCAGAGATAAAATCATGAAGAATACAGATGAGTGAACAATACCATCAGCCTAGTAGATCTAACTGACATTTATAGAACACTCCACCCAACAATAGCAGAATACTCATTCTATTTAAGTGTTCATGGAACATTCACCATGATGACTATGTCCTAGGTCATATAACAAACCTTAATGAATTTAAAAGAATTGAAATCATAGAGAGTATGTTTTCTGTCCATAACAAAATCAAATCAAGAAGTCAGTAGCTGAACAGGGGAGATCAGCTCAATGCTTTGTGACGACCTAGAGGGGTGGGATAGGGAGGGTGGGAGGGAGGCTCCAGAGGGAGGGGATATGGGGATATATGTATACATATAGCCAATTCACTTTGTTGTACAGCAGAAACTAACAAAACACTGTAAAGCAATTATACTCCACTAAAGATATTTAAAAAAAAAAAAGGCAGTAGATGAAAGACAACAGAAAACTTTCCAAATTCTTGGAAATTAAACAATACACTTCTAAATAATCCATGGGTCAAAGAGGAAGTCTCAAAAGAAATTTAAAAATAAAAATAAAAAAATTGCATAAATGAAATAAAAAATACAACATATCAAAGTTGGTGGGATTCATCTAAAGCTGGGCTGAGAGGGGAGATTTATAGCACTAAATCCTTACATTAGAAAAGAGAAAATATATCAGTAGTCTAAATTCCTAACTCAAAAGACTGGAAATAGAAAAGAAAGGAGAAAACAACAACAAAAAGCAAACAGAAGGAACAAAACAAACAGCAACAACAAAAAAGCAGAAGTCAATGAAAATAAAAACAAGAGAGAAAATTAATGAAACCAAAAACTCATTTGTCAAAAAAAAATCAATAAAATCGGCAAACCTCTTGACAAAAAGAGAGATGACACAAATCACCAATGTCACAAAGGATCCTGCAGCCATTAAAATAATAAGAAACAAATACTACAAGAAACTCAATGCTCATAAATTTGATAACGTAGAAGAAATGGACCAATTCCTTAAAAACCACAAACTACCAAAATTCAGCAATATAAAATAGATACATGAATAGTTCTATAATCATTAAAGAAATAGAATTTGTAATAAAAGCTCCTGAAAAAGAAACCCCCAGGTTTCAGATGTTTTCAAATAGACAATTTCTCCAAACATTTAAAGAATTAATACCAATTTTTACAAATTGCTCCTCTTCCAGTAAAGAGAAGAGGAGAGAACACTTCCCAACTTATTTTATGGTTAATTACAAGATAAACGTGCCCACTACCACTGCCACCATTTAATCTTGTTCTGGAGATCCTGGACAATGCTACAACGAAAGAAAAAGAAATAAGAGGTATAATGAACATCTAACTAGAAAAAAACAAGAGTCAGCAAATGATTCAGTAAGTTTTCAAAATCAACTTATAAAAATCAGTGCTGGAGTCATGCTGGTCATCGTGTGGTTCAGAGTGTGCTTGGAACTTTGAATTATAATGCCAAGACAGTTTCTGAATGTTTCTGCTCTCAACTGCTCATAACTTCTTAATTAACTACTGAACGCATAAAGGAATAAGCCAGAGATAAATTAAAGGGAAGCCCAGAGCCTCAAGCTTCTCCAACATCCATCAAGGAAGCTCAAGAATGTCAACTGAAAAAAAAATTTCATCTTTCTTCTCTTCAAATGTCCAGCTGCAGTCTTAACCAGTGGTGTCTAATACAAATATGATGTGTATATCATATATATAATGAATTGTTTTCAGTACCTACAAGAAATGAAAATGGAAAAAAGTGTCCTTTCTAAGGACCGTTTCTGCCTTCCTGAGGAAAACACAGAGGCAGAAAGGATGATGACTGAGTGTCTGAGAAATTGTTCTTGGGACTCAGTGACCTTCGTTGATGTGGCTGTGGACTTCACCCAGGAAGAGTGGACTTTACTGGACTCTTTTCAGAGATGTAATGCTAGAGAACTACAAGAACCTGACCACAGCAGGGTATCAATCATTGAAACCCACTCTGATCTCTTGGTTAGAACAAGAAGAAGATTTGAGGACAGTGGAGAGAAGAGGAGTCCCCCAAGACCCAGCAATTCAGCAGGATAATCCTGGGGGAAAAACATCTGTTGGAATTGAAGCAGTAACATCGAATTGAAAAATGCAGCGAGGAACTTGGAAAGACGAGCTCATCTCTCCCATTGAGACAACAAGCAGGCTTGGTTCCTACTTCAAAGAAACTGAAATAAATCCCACAGCCTCAGCATTCCTCTCCTGTGAGACAACCAAGTGTATGTGCAGACTTCACGTGGTCCCTCTGTGTCACCCCGGAGAGACTCAGAGACAAAGGGAACCAAGACAAACAGGCTAACTTTCCTTGGAAGAAGGGAATAATCAAGTCACAAGTCCAACAGTTTTGGTGATGGAGACGTGGCTTCCTGGAAGAGGCAGAACTGTAGTGACCAGTCTGGGTGGAAAGACAGAAAAGCATCTGGAATCCAGTTATGAAAACTCTTCCCCTAGACATCTGCCCGTGTTTGGGGCAAGAAGAGGGAACAAGGATCCCTGCTGTCCTACTTCTTAATGACGCTCATCAGTAAGTATATCAGTAGTTATATCAGTTTGCTTTTCCTTAATTGCTCAATCTTATACTACCTTACTTTTTTTTTTTTAATTATTAGCACCTTTAATTATTATTTATTTATTTATTTATTTTTGGTTGTGTTGGGTCTTCGTTTCTGTGCGAGGGCTTCCTCCATCTGCGGCAAGCGGGGGCCACTCCTCATCGCGGTGCGCGGGCCTCTCACCGTCGTGGCCTCCCTTACTGCGGAGCACAGGCTCCAGACGCGCAGGCTCAGCAGTTGTGGCTCACGGGCCCAGTTGCCCTGCGGCATGTGGGATCCCCCCAGACCAGGGCTCGAACCCGCGTCCCCTGCATTAGCAGGCAGATTCTCAACCACTGCGCCACCAGGGAAGCCCTACCATACTTTTTTAATGTCACTTTACACACAGTGGACATTATGTGGAGTTTTAATATACCTAAGTTTTTGCTATCCAATCTTAAAATTCTTTTCTTTTACTTGGAGCATTTACTCTATAATAAATTCCTAATAAATTTGAAAAAAAAGTCAATGCTTTCCTACACCAGCAAAACTGGCCAGTACATACTATAAAAGTAAAATACAAATTACAATAACTAAAAGTATAAAATATCTAGAAATTATCCAAGAATCCAAAAATCCCTCTATGGGAAAACTTAACTCTAATAAAGGAGATTGAAGATCTGAATAAATATTTACAAAGATACCCCATTCTCTTAGATTGGACAATTTAATATTATAAGATGTTGATTCTTCCTAAATTAATCTATGAATGAAATGCAATATCAGAAAATTCCACTTGGATATTTTTTGAGGAACTCAACTAAATTTATTTTAAAACATATATGAAGGAAGAAAAATCTATGAATAGTGAAGTCAATTTTAGAGAAAACAAAGGGTGAGTGTGCCCTGCCAAATATTAAGAAATGTTGAAAGATGATAATTTAATAAAGACAGTGAAATTGGCACAAGAACAGATGAACAGACCAAGGGAACATAATAACTTAAAGACTGATCCTTGTTTGTATGAGACTTAATATAAGATAAACTATAAGAATAAATTAATGGAGAAACAACAGTTTGCTTAGTGAATGATTTGGGAAAACAATCTCACCATGTGAAGAAGAATAAAAATGAAATTTGACCCTTACCTAATCCTGATACAGGGATAGACTTTAGCTGGATTAAAGACCTAAATGTGAAAATAAAGATCTGAAATCAGTGGAGAGCTAAGAGTGTTGAAAAGTCCTTAAACTAAACTTCAAAAGCAAAAACTGTAAGGAAAAAATGTTGATAGCTTTCGTTACATCAAAATGCACGCTTCTGCTCAATGAGACAGCTAAGATATAGAGGACAGATAGAAATGCAATTGCATGAAACTATAAGGGGTTATTACCTGGCATAAACCAGGAACTCCTAGAAGAATGAACAGATGAAAGGTAGTAATTCAAATAGAGAAATGGGGAAAAGATATGTACAAAATATTTTCGAAATAGGAGATCCTAATTAAGGCTGATAAATTAGGAAATAGAGACATAACATTATTTAGATAAATGTTTGGTTCTCCAGAAGAAATAAAGAGAAAAAGGTTTAAGTGGTTGCCTCGTGACAGTGTGGCTGAAGGTGGGAACATTTGGAGTAGAAATCCTTCAATATAATTTGATTTTTAAATTTAAAAGAAAAAGAACTAATGTCAAATAGCCTCATCCATATCTTTCAAAAAATTAAAGGAAATATCTCACTTAGAGTCATCTAGTCAGTAGTAATTACACTGAAAATGTTGCATAAGAATAAAAATTTTGGGCTTCCCCGGTGGCGCAGTGGTTGAGAATCTGCCTGCTAATGCAGGGGACACGGGTTCGAGCCCTGGTCTGGGAAGATCCCACATGCCACGGAGCAGCTGGGCCCGTGAGCCACAACTACTGAGCCTGCGCGTCTGGAGCCTGTGCCCCACAACGGGAGGGGCCGCGATAGTGAAAGGCCCGCGCACTGCGATGAAGAGCGGTCCCCGCACCGCGATGAAGAGTGGCCCCCACTTGCCGTAACCAGAGAAAGCCCTCGCACGAACCGAAGACCCAACACAGCCAAAAATAAATAAATAAATAAAATAAAGTAGCTATAAAAAAAAAAAAAGAATAAAAATTTTAAGATATAATTTCAAAAATGATGGCAACATACTATTTACAAAATAGAAGGATTCAAATAGGTACACACAAGTGACAAATAAAAAACAGATCTAATAAATCTTATACAGGAATTAAATATATCATATTTTATAAGACTTTTTAGCAGATTACAAGAACACAAAAATACATTGAACAGAAAAAATTATATTGAAAATGAAATAGATATGAAATACAAATGCGAGAGTGCATAAAAATATAAACCAAGAAATCATTTTTGGGGGGGGGGGATAGGTAATAAAACAACAGTAATTTATTCTCTCACAGTTCTGAAGGCCAGAGTCCAAAATCAAGATGTTGGCAGGTCTGCACTCCCTCCAGAGGCTCTGGGGTAAGATGACCAGCTTGTGACGGCTGTTGGTAATCCTTGGCTTTCCTTGGCTTGTAGCTACATCTCTCTGATCTCTACCTCTGTCTTCACGTCTTCTCATCTCCCCTGTGTCTCTCTTCTGAAGATACTTATCATTGGACTTAGGTACCCCCCCCCCCGCCAATTCTCAATACTCCAGAATGATCTCTTCATTTCAAGAACCTTAAATTAGTTACATCTGCAAAGACCCTTTTTCTAAATAAGGTAGCATTCACAGATTCCCGGAATTAGGATGCAGAAGTCTTTTTTTTTTTTTAACTAATGAATTTTTAAAATTGAAATTTAGTTGATTTACAATACTGTATTTGTTTCAGGTATACAGCACAGTGATTCGTAAACCAAATAAATCTTCTATGTTTAAAGTACGCTATAGTTTCCAAAGCATTTTCATTTTGAATATGAATTAACATTAACATTAGCTGAACATCACTCCAAACACCTTACTTTGGAGGTAAGTATCAATATATACCTCTTAGATGGATATCTAAGATTCTTAGGATCCTCAGATACATGTAACCAACAGAGAGAGAAGGCACATTGAAAATGTGATTTTGCATAAGAAGCAGTGTGATTTGGTGGATGGGCACATAGTCGCTGGAGCCCAACTACCTGGGTTCTATGTAGATCCTACCTCTTATTGGTTGTGTGATGATGGGCAAGTCACTCCACCTCTCTGTGCCTCAATTTCCTCAACCATAAACTGTGGATGTCAATAATCCCCACCTCACAGGGTTTCCTTGAGGATGAAAAAGTGCTTAGAACACCATCTGGTACATTGTAAGCTTTCAGTTAAGGACCATCGTTTTCCTTGGTCTGATTTCCAACAGACAGAAGGCCAAGGAGGAGCAGAGACAGGTAAGGATAAGGAGAGAAGGAGTCATTGCTGGGTCTGGGCTCTGTACGCTCTTCTGCAATTCTGTCAGATGTTTTAAGCAGAAGTTCATCCATCATTTTTGGAGGTGCTTTACTCCCCCAGGTCCCAGGCAGCTCCCTAAGACTTCCAGGGATCCTGAGAACAGGATGTCTTTTGTCTCTTCTAGAGCCTTCTGTGGGTGGTTGGGGGATGGGTAGCAAACAGTCTAAGGAGAACATTTGCTTTCTTGTCGAGCTTTTACCTGTCTTTCCACCTCGTCCCCTTTTCATTTCATTAGACAGGGAGTTTCACCTTAGCTCATTCTCTTCGTGCTCTGACACCGCACGGCACACATTTGGTTTGAGAATCACCGAGAGGTAGGCAGGACTTGTAAGACTGTGACCATATTACTGATGAGAAAGCCAACTGTCATAAAGTAAAGCTATTTACTCAGGGTTGTACAAGGCTGTAAGGAAGAGCCAACGCCGTGAGTCTGTAACAAGAGCTCATTGCTCTTGTCCTAGAATCTATTCACTCAATGTTTACCGGGTCAATGAGGGTCAGGTTGCACTGATGCAGGGGGCAGAGGGGACAAAGATTAATAAATATAGATCTTCTTTTTAAAAAAAATTTTGTTCTTTGGCTGCACTGTGGAGCATGTGGGATCTTAGTTCCCCGACCAGGGATTGAACCTGTGCCCCCTGCATTGGGAGCGTGGAGTCTTAACCACTGGACCGCCAGGGAAGTCCCTCCCTGTGGATCTTCTAGCATGTTCAGAAGAGGTTTCCATCAGCACAGCTGGTTGGAGCATTTGATCTCATCGGGTAGTTTGTGCCTGAGAGAATTAAGGTCTCCATCAACATGTTTGAAGGCTGTATGGTGCAGATACAACTGTGCCGATTTTAAAATATGATAAGTTGATTCTAACATTCTTCCAGAAGCGAAAAAGTGTGAGAATGTCAAAGAATATTTCGAACAAGAGAAAGATAGGAGACTTGTCCTACCAGATACAAAAACATATTAGAAATCAACAATAGTTGGAAAGTTCTGACATTAGCCAAGGCAAGACAAACGGCTCACCAAGCGGCTATGGATCCATACGAAGAAGTATTTGAGGGAGAAAGGATGGCCTTTTTATAATTGTGGAGTGGGGACACCTTTTTAGCAAGGCAAAATTTCCAGGCCATAATGGAAGAGACTGGCGGACTTGATAGCATAAAAATTTGAAATAGTTGTAGAGAGAAAGATAACAAAGTCAAGAAAAGAAATTTAAAAAAACTTGTCATATAGATACCTGATAAAACTATTTGTTGGTACCTATCCAAAGAAAGACTTTGCAAACTCTTGGACTCAAGATTCCAATTCTAAAACCCACATCGTAGAAGTCCCCACAGAGGCACATATAGTTACATGTTCCAGGATGTTCATTTCAGCATTGTTTGTCGTAGGAAAAAAATAAGAAACTTAAATGTCTACGAAAAGAAAATTAGTCAAATAAATTGTAACACATCCAAACTACAGAATACTCTTCATAAAGTAAAAGGAATGAAGGCCTGGTATAGAAAAATTCCTAGGTTAAGTCAGAACAAGGAACAAGAACAAGGCTGTTGTTCTGCATTTAAAAAAATCTATTTGAATATAGGTATATATGTAAATAGAAACTGGTCCTGGAGGATCTCCAATGAACTGTGAATAAGAGTTACCCCTGGGAAGGGGAGTGGAATGGGTGGAAATAGGATTTTCAAGTTTTATTCTTCATGCCTCCTTATTGTTCGGATGTTTAATTTGAACATGTAATCACTGTGTAATTTTAAAAATGTAAACAACGAGGAAGCAAGGCTCCTCATCCCCAGGGACGAAGAATAAGGACTTTGCACATCCATCTAAGCTGGGGAGTCAGACGAGCCGGGAGGCCACCCAGCCACTAAGGGACAGAAAACAGATGTGGAGGAACCGTGAGCCACGTGCACTCACCAATCCCCTGGTGCTCAGCTCCAAGCAGAGACTGTGGGTCGACTGCACAGGGCAAATGAGGGTTTTCTCTTCACTTGAACAAAAGAAATCAAGAATGTGGAAGAGGCAGATGTGACAGCCATAAAATGATGTATCACCCACAGATCTGAAGCCGTGGAAATGGCAACTCAGCCCTGTTCTAACTCAACTCAGCTCAGCAGCAGCAGTGTTAGGATGCGTAGGTAGAGAGACATCTCTGCTATCCCGGTAGGGCACTCAGGCCTGCCTGCATGGAGGCAGCCTGTTGGGAGGTCTGGCCTCCAGACCTCTACTAGTTCTGAGCTTGTGAGCTGAGAAAGGGCCAAGCTGCAAATACAAGTCTTTCTTACCTGCAAGGAGCTGGGAAACCCGACAACACACACTTTCCCTGCCTCTTTCACTTTCACTGGCATCAGAGCCTAAACACGCTGGGAATTTGAACAGAGGTCTCTCTCTTCAGCTCCAGCCCCCAGGGTGGGTGGGACACTCCGTTTCTCAGCTATCAGCCCCCGTGTGGGAGATGGAGGGGTGGGCTTGGAATTAACCGCCAGGAGATCTGGATTGTCAACAGAACATGCAGGAAGCTGGTTCTAAGCCGTGCATGTGAATTAAGGGGACAGAAATACTCCTTCAGTCTTCAGTATTTGGGGTGGCTTCCATAAAGCAGTTGCAGGAAAAATCACGGACCTGGATGCCATGTAAGTCCTAAGCCCTCCTGGAGTGATTTCCTACTGGATCATGTAAGAGGTAAGAGATCTGCACTCCTGTATCGAGTTCTTTTTGCCAATTTGTCTCAATCACATTATTATCATTAATAATAATAATAACACATATTTTGTACTTACTACACATCAGGTGCAATTTCAAGTATTTCCATGTATCGTCTCACCTACCTAATTCTCACAACGGCTCTGTGGGCTGGGGCACGATTACTCTCATTTCACAGATGGAGAAACTGAGGCACAGTCAGTTTAAGCCACTCTCCAGGTTCACACGGATGGCAGGTGGTGATGCTGGTTCTCCTCTAGATGACCTGACTCCAGGGCTTCCTCTGCCCTGTGCATGGAACCCTCGGCAGCCTCCTCAGATGTCACGGGGTCTGTGGACTAAATGAGGGTGAGAGGACAAAGGGGCCCATGGTGACGAGCAGCATGGAGGGTGCCTCCAAGGAAGTTCTTGGAAGCCATTAAGCAGGGGAGGGATGGCGTGGGGCTCAGGGCACAGTCACTCTGAGGATAAGTACCAACAATCGGGGGAATGGAACCCAAGATTTGAAGTTTTCTGGCTTGTGCATTGTCATCAAAATAGGACATTGGTTGGTGTGAGGCCGAACAAAGGGGCCTCCACATCCCCTGCGGGAAAGGTGTGTATGGGTAGTTCTTTCTCAGTGACAGGTCTGTCTGGAGACAAGGAGAATTTTCCAACTTGGCCTGGGAAACACTAAGACAGCAGGAGGATTTAAGATAATTCAAATATAGTCCTTCAGCCCAACTCTCTATTTCACAGAAAGAACTTGTTCAGTGAGGAGTAGGGTCTTGTCCAAGGACTCATGGCTATTGAGTAAATGAGCTACGACCAGACCCTGTTCTGTTTTCGAATTTGCCTTGGGCTGCCTCCTGTTCTGTTCTGGCATACTGTCCTCTGTGCTGACGCCTGCCACCCCCTCCAAGTCATAGACTTCCAAATGTTCATCATGGACAACACAGATAAGAAAGTATTTGATGTAATGACTGGAAGAAAGTCAGTTCATTAGTAGCTATGTTCATTATCAGAGATTCGTACTTGATTCAACGGTTTCTAGTATATTCAGAGAGTTGTGCACTCATCACCACAATCCGGTTTTAGAACACCTCCTGGAAAGGTCCCTGGTGCTGACAGTCTTCATCAGTCAATCTCATTCTCACCCCCAGCCGCAGGCAACCACTAACTTATCTTCTTTTTAGATTGGCTTTCTCTGGACATTGAATATACATGGAATCACATAATTTCGTGGTTGTTTTCATCTGGTTTCTTCACTTACCAAAATTCCATTGTATGAATATACCACTTTTTGTTTACTCATTCATCAGTTGGCAGACATTTGACTATCATGAATAATCCTGCTATGACTAGGGCTTCCCTGGTTGCACAGTGGTTAAGAATCTGCCTGCCAATGCAGGGGACACGGGTTCGAGCCCTGGTCGGGGAAGATCACACATGCCGCGGAGCAACTAAGACCATGCGCCACAACTGCTGAACCTGTGCTCTAGAGCCCGCGAGCCACAACTACTGAGCCCACGTGTTACAACTACTGAAGCCCGTGCGCCTAGAGCCCGTGCTCCACAAGAGAAGCCACTGCAATGAGAAGCCTGTGCACTGCAATGAAGAGTAGCCCCCGCTCGCCGCAACTGGAGAAAGCCCGCGCGCAGCAACAAAGACCCAATGCAGCCAAAAATAAATAAATAAAATAAATTTTAAAAAAAATCCTGCTATGAATACTTGTGTACAATTTTTTGCACAAACGTTTGTTATTATTTCTCTTGGAAGTGGATTTGCTGGCCCACATGACAAATTTGTATTAACTTAAGAAACTGCCAAACTTTTCCAAAGTAGTTGTACCATTTTACCTTTCCACCAACAATGTAGTTTCCAATTTTTTCCATATCTTGCCAATATTTGGTGTTATCTTTTTGATTATAGTCATTCTAGTGTGTAATAGTATCTCTTTGTAGTTTTAACTTGCATTTCTCTGATGACTAATGAGGTCGAATACGTTTTCATGAGTTTAGATATTTGAATGTCTCTCTTGATGCAATGTCAAGTCTTTCACCATTTTAAAATTATGCTTTTGGATTTCTTATTTTGGGGTTGTGTTCTTTATACTTATGGATACACATCTTTTATTATATATGATTGGCAAATATTTTCTCACAGTCTGTGACTTGTCTTCATTTCTTTCAAGCTGTCTTTTGAAGAACAAATTAAACAATGAGTTAATGAAGCTTAATTTACCAATTTTTCCTTTTATGGCTTACGCTTTTGGTATTGTATCTATGTTTGCCTAACCAGAGATTTAAAATATCTCCTCCTGTGCTTTCTCTTAGACGTTTTGTAGTTTTAAGCTTTATATTTAGGCCTGTGGTCCACGTGTCCTAACCTGACTCAAAGCCCCACTTTTCCTGAGCTAGAGCCTCCTGTGGACAACAGAAAGGGAGCCATTGTGGGTGGCTTCTTTCTCCCCTGGGGGCAACTGTTGAGTGGAAACCAGCTCAAAAGGTTTCCATGCTGCTCACCCAGCCACTGCCTTTCTAAACAGAGGTCCGTTGATAGAGCACTTCAGAACCCTCTCTCTCTGTTTCTAAAACAGCAATTTGTAACCTGCTTGAGGTTTGAGATGACTGTTGTTTCTCAACATCTTGCTTGCTTCATACAAATTTACTGCTTCCAGTAGATATTTTCTGTGGTGTATATTACCAGATTGTGGTCACTGTATAGCTTTAATATAAAGACTCTATTTTTGGTTCGTGTTGATGTGTTTCAAGGATTGAAGTTAAATAATGTGTGAGCATTAAATAATGTTAATAAAGTTAAATAATGTCCACCATCTTTTCCAGGAACGTCCAATCATTTTTTAAATGTAGCAATAAACAACTAGATTATTGCAATTTTGACTTACAGAGTATTATAAAAGTAGCTGAAAAGTTACAATCCTAATCTGTTTATAAAAATAATAGGTCTGGTATTTTTGTAGTCATAAGCGGCCAAGGGTTAAATCAGTAGGAACCAAGGAAATTTCAGATACTGTACATTGAAGAAAGGCACTAAGAAATTAAATTAATATTTTCCAAAAACCCCCAAGACACAAACACACACACACACACACACACACAGAGAATACTACCCTAGGTCTGCAGAATTTAAAATCAAAAGACTATTCTGTTGAATAGATTACATATGCAAAAGACTGATTATCAGGAATGTAGGTTTATTTCATTAAAAAACAAAACAAAACAAAACAGATTCATCCCCCAAAGAGTACTGTATCCTTTAAAGCAGCAGCAATCACAAGGCACATATGTACAAAATACCTCAAGCAAAATAGAAACTAAACATTAAAAAAATATGTTATTTAAAAAGATGTTGAAGACCATTTGTTAATATGAACATATATTATAAAATGACATTTTTAATATAATTTTATTCCTTTCCCTTTAATAAGAGATGGAGTAATAGTGTAATATTTATGTACTACCTTGTGGCACATATCACAAACATTTACACCACCCAACTTGGTTTGCTAAAGAAAAAACAGATAGCTAAAGCACAGCTTAAAAATTTTAATTTTAGTGCTTTCACATCTTTTTTAGATATTTGGAATTCATAAGCTGAAAAGAAATAAAGGTCTCATTTTATTTAGCTTAGAAAAAGAGCTTGTAGTTATACGTCCCTATACAAAAAAGAATACATTCTAGATATTCTAAAGTATCAAGGACATGATTTCTATTTTGGGATCATCACAATAATCCTCTTCTGAAAAGATTAGAAGTCAACGCATAACGAATGTAAAGGTCAATTATACTAAAATAAAATAGTATTTGATTTAAAATATTGCTCACTTAGGAAGTATAATGACTATTCTCTGGTTAGGGATGCTAAGATTCACTGTTAGAAATGGTGCAACATCAGTATTTAGCGTATATAAAAATTCTAGGATTCAAATATATTATAATGAAAAATTTGTAATAATCACACATAAAGTATTCCTTTATATATTAGCCAATATATACATTGAGCTTCACATGACGAAGACTGAAAAAGATGTGTTTGAATTAGATCTTCAATACATTTTGTATCATATATGCTGAAGTGCCTCTAAGCCTTAATGTTGCAGACAATTTTCTATGAGATATTAAGGAGTGCTCACAATCTTTATCATTAGAAGGGAAAGAAGATACACTGAAGCTCCATTTTTAAACAATGACAACAAAAAAAAGAATATAAAATACTAGTATTAATAAAACGTTTAAATAGTACTAAATAGCACAATTTAAATATCAGTTATATGCTGTCATTAGTTTTTCTCTTAAGAAAATCAGTTCTTGGGCTTTTGGATTTGTTTTCTTTTAAGTACCCAGCATCCTTCTCGTGGTCATACACTGAGTCGATACCCACACCATCTAGTGACGCCCCATCTGGTACCCGCAGGCCCCCTGTGGCTCACTGTGCAGTGACTCAGGCCTGTCTGCGTGTTGCGTGGTGAGAGGACACCAGGCCCCAGACTAAAGCAGCACGGTCTGGGCCACCTTGCTGATTGTGGTCGCAGCTTTCTCCAGTTCCTCTTCTGTTTGTTCCACTGTGACCACAATCCTAATGCTGAGAAATAATAAGGGACACAAAAGATAGTCAAATGAGAGTCTATACCAAGGGTCAGCCTGCCACCTGTTTTCGTGAATGAAGCTCTTCTACTGGAACATGGCCTACTGTCCCTAGCCACTTTCTCACTGCCCCGGTAGGGCTGCGTAGTTGTGGCAGGGACCTGTGTCCTGCAAGCCGGAAGCACTTTACTACCTGCTATTGACAGGAGTTTGCCGTTCCCTGCCTGCACTAGTAGCGATCTAGTCCAGGTAACCTTGCAGTAGGGCTCTGCCCAGGCCGGCAGGGAACTCTGTCCTTTAAATCTACCACTGCAAGCAGTATCAGGCCCAAAGCAGGAAGTCAACGTTTCCCATATTAATGAGCGTGTGGTTGTTCACAAGCGTAATTCAGTAAGTCATACAGAAGTCCTACAATACTTTGATGCGGGGCAGAAATTTTCAAGTTTTCAGGAAACTGAAGACAAGAAATATCAGCCTGACAGGGCACTTCTACCCGGGTCCCTCTCACTCCCCTCTGCAAACATCTGCATCAGCCACTGGACACATACACACTGAGTTGGGCTGTGCCCAGAGTCCTGAGGGCACGAGGGTGGCCCCCGTCCTCATGAAACACAGGATCACAACTTTGGATGGTGTAATTGGAACGGAGAGAGCAGGATCTTTAGGGTGCTTTCGAGCTGCTGCCAGAACAGCCTTCCAGAACCCAGCCCAGGGCCCCACGCCTGCACAGCGCTGACTCTGAGTGCTCTCTGGGTCTCTCCCAGACTCCTCCAGGCTCCCTCTCCATCAAACCCGTGCTCTGGGCTCCCCAGATGCACCTGTAGGTCTCCACACCACTGCAGACCCTGCTGGAAGGCCCGATGCCCACCCCAGCTTGTTTGATACGCTTGATTCTGCAGGCTCGGCTTAAGCGTCTCCTGCTCTAGGAAGCCTCAGTCCCTCCCAGGCCAGAACTAACCATGCCCTCCTCCTCTGTGACCTCCCTGACCTGTGTCATGACCCTGAAACCCTCAAGCTCTGGGTGTCTACCTTCTTGGACTACACTGTTTAAGTGCTTAGGGGACAGAATCAGGTGTTGAATGAACGCCAATTTTAAATCATGAGTCGAGGTGCCTCCCCACTGAGGGCCGCTTGAACCTCTGTAGAGGTTTTCCCCACTGTCACTTTGCTTTTCCTTGGGTGCTTAATACGTGTTTGTCAGATGAAGTACCACACAGCACTTGGGCCAGAGGTGGGATGAGCAGCGCCCCCCAGACTGTGCCACCCCCCCCCCCCCCGTAAGGACTATCCTGGTGGTGGAAACAGCTGGCCCAGCACACGCTACCGCAGCACAGTGGCAGGTCGTCGCCAATGCGAACCTGGGCTGTCCCAGGTCGTTCTTGGGATCGCAGATGTTTCATTAAGTTAATTACAGAGTCCTGAGGGGATTTTCAATTAAAATGGGAAAACATCTCGTTTAAGAACAGAAACAGGTGATGTTCTATCTTTTAACAATACACATTCTTCCTTATCCTGTGACAGTCTTTCAAAAAATTTCAAAACATAATACATTTCATACAAAGTTTAAAGTAGAAAACAATGACTCAGGTCATAATTTTAAGTCTACCAACCTCGGAGGAGGGAGATACTTCTCTTCTTTCTCCAGGTAGCGTGCCAGAGTTAACGCGATGCCTCTGTCCATGCACTGTATGAGGAAAAGGAATACATTTGCAGCCTGGACTGCAGACACTGGTCATTAAAACAGGAAGGTGCACTGAAATGCTCCTCTCAAGAGTAGTTTTAATTCACCTTTCCAACTATAACTGCTAAAAGACAAAACAAAACACCACAGAATCATCTTATCATCTTGAGAGCACTGCTCTACAGGACTTCCTGCAATGATGGAGGTGTCCATCCTGTGCTGTCCACGACGGCAGCCAGGGGCCCACGTGGCTCTCGGGCACTTGGAGATATGGCTAGTGCAACTGTAACACTGAACTTTGAATCTGACTTAATTTAAACAGCCATAGGTAACTAGTGATTACCACTTTAGGCAAAGCAGAGTTAGGACAAGGGGAAACAGGACCAACAAAGCCCCGGAGGCTAACCAAGAGCTGGACTTAATAACGCCAGCAGAATCATTTCAGAGAGGAATTGCTCACACGTCAGGTATCAACAACACCTCTGATTCCCATGTGCTACACTTGGACACAGTGCTACCAAGCACAGAAGAGTCTGGTGTCACATTCTGCACAGCTTTCCAATACATCAGCTACCAGCCAACATTTTTTTAAAAATTAAATAATCACTATCAAAATAAAGCATAAAGTCAGACGAGGGTAATGGTTTATAAGGGTTTCTTCCTTGGGGTGATGAAATGTTTTGAAATCAGAGAGTGATGGCTGCACAACCCTGTGAGGATACTAAAAACCACTCAACTGTATACTTTAAAGAGTGAATTTTATGGAACGTGAATCGTATTTTTAAACAAACAAACAAACGAACAACCAGCTAGAGCAAGGGGTGCTGTAAAGGAAAGAACAATCACTGCCAGCGTGTGGCAGTGCAGGTATTTGCCTGAAGAGGGGCCATTCTGTAAGCTGTGAGGTAAGGTTTTCCTCTGCTAGGAAAAGATGGAAAACAACGGCAGGCAATGTCTTTTGCTGGTTCTACATTCTGGAAGTGTACTTGGAAAAGTTAACTCCTTCTGCAAACATCTGGACTGGCTCCGTTTCTAGTCCTGTCTAATTAAGAAACAGTATAAACCATAGCTCAGTTTGTAAAAACTGTTTTATCAAGCAAGTCAACAAAAATTTGGCAGAACTGCTCAGTTCTGCAAAGCTTAAACAAGAACTACAGTGTCATGATCCTTTTTTCTCTTTCAAATATTGAAAAGAAAAAGCAAAGAGGAACAGGACAAAAGACTTATTAAAGATGGAAGCTGCAATGATGCAAAGAAACTCTAAGAGTTTTCCTCCTCCTTCCTACAAATGCAGTTTCCAGATAGTATTCTGTTCCCTTCCCCAGAGCCTGTTCTCTCCTCATTCAACTCTCAAGGTGATTTCCTGAAGACAGCCAATATCCAGTGGGAGCCCACAGATGTAATTTTGGGATCTGTGAATTGTCCAGACTCACTTTTTCTTTTTGTTATGAGGATAACCTATGTAAGAGAAGTATCGAGTCACTTGATTCACATGCCCTTTCTGAGTCTCCCTCTGGAACAGAGTAGCAGGAAGACCTTAGCTGTTGCTACCCAGTGAGAAAAGAACTGAGGTGGATCTGACTGGAACTGACACCCTGGCACCTAGAGAAGGCCCACGTCCCGTGACACAAAGTGTGTAGAGAAGCACCCTGAGGGGGTTCGAGGGGAGGCTCTGGGATAATAACGGCGTCACCACAGACTCCAACACAGGACATGCAGCTTCACAAGGCTGCTCTGGCGGCGGTCAGCATCAGTCACACCACCCGGCAACTCAGTTAGAAAACAAACTCAGCTGTCACATGAAGGTAATGTCATAATTTGACTCTTAACTAGGCTTGTCTGTTCTGCTTATGTTTAATTTCTAAATTTGTTTTGGTATTACATTTGTACAGGAGCTCTAATTAAAAGGATGCTGTACTTCCTTTTATAGCTTATACATTTAAGTAATATGACAATAAAAACACCGAGGCAGTAAAAAAGGTCTGTGGGATGCTTTTCCCCTTTAAAGAGTTTTTTTTCAAGTCTGCAGAGCTGCACCTGAGGAGACATCTGTGACCTTTCCTCACTCAGCAAGGCAAGAGCCACTCCAGCCTGTTCATTCACAATCTGACACGTTTCCTTAATTAGGAATCTCATATTCTGGGTTTGGTTTTATTTTGTTTTTTTAGGACAACTGATTCTGGAAGGCCACAAGTTGCAAGAAGCTCTCCACGAATCAATGATCCACAAGTTGCAAGAAGCTCTCCATGAATCAATGACTGCAGGTACTGTGGTTCACACATCGTCGGGTACAGGTCAGCTGAAGCCAGCGGTGAAGCCAGAGGCTGGCTTAGCACCACAGTCTCCACACTGAGCAGCCACGTGACTGCCTGCTGTGCCACAGCCGGGCAGGGGCACACGGCAGACTTGACCAGCACCACTACCCTGACGCCTGGCAGCACGGACTCGGGGAAGGAGCCTCTGAAAGGAACCGTCAGGACAAGCAGGACAGGGAAGCAGGGTGAAGCCTGTCTTCATTCTCAAATACGTACGCCATGTATTTCAGATTCAAGTACAAGGCAGCACCACCCTCGGTGCTCAGTGCTGCAGGGCCACTTGACCGTTCTTCAGAAGGAGGAAAGTGAGGAGAGAGGACTTGGGTGAACGCAGCTCTACTGAACAGTAAAGGCCAAGGGATCTTCCCTAGTGATGCGTTTCTTAGTTAATAACTAAGGTACACTTAGTAGTAAGACTTTCAGAAGTCAGACATTTAAATCAAGCTCCCAAGTTAGGCATGGTAAAGAAGTGGCTCGTCTTCCTTCCTTTTTGCTTACAAGATTATTTCGACCTGTTTCTGAGCTATGCTGGGTGTTCAGCCCCAGACAGTCAGCTGTCCGGTGTTGTGCGCCATCACCATACAGAATGCCATCCCCACCTACATGTGCGAAAGCCTGGCTTTGTAAATAGTAAGCAACTGGGTTTTCTGGAAGACTAATTATTCAGAGTGGAAGCAAAGCGTATTTTAATACAATGTGGCAAAGAACACAACTTCAATGTGAGCTGAAAATTGACCCAATGGAATAACCTGCAGCCTGTCAGTAGAGACGTGCTACAGACTCCACTGGGCAGGGACAGACGTCAGGAAGGCTGGGCATCAGAACAATTCCATGTCACCAGAGGGATAACCACAACTTCTGTTGTACCCAATCTCTTAGGGCAAAGAGAGCATTCTTAAAAATGACCCTAGGGGCTTCCCTGGTGGCGCAGTGGTTGAGAGTCTGCCTGCTAATGCAGGGGACACGGGTTCGAGCCCTGGCCTGGGAGGATCCCACATGCCGCGGAGCGGCTGGGCCCGTGAGCCACAACTGCTGAGCCTGCGCGTTTGGAGCCTGTGCTCCGCAACGAGAGAGGCCCGCGCATCGCGATGAAGAGTGGCCCCCGCTTGCCACAACTGGAGAAAGCCCTCGCACAGAAACGAAGACGCAACATAGCCAAAATCAATCAATCAATCAATCAATCAAACATACGCATCTGATTCAAGATCCTCATTACAAAAAAAAAAAAAAAAGAAAAAAAAAAAAATGACCTTAAAAATTCCTTGGGTTCAGGGTAGAAGGGTATGAAGAGATTCGCCCGAATAACTGGATACTCACTTGAGTTACTATTTCCTGAAGTAGTTTAACGTCTCTTTCTCGACACCCAGTGCTCTCTTCCAGCTGGAGGTGAAATGCTGGAGAAATGGACTCACCCACCACTTTTAATCCAGAAATGCTGAGGAAGGGAAACACACACACAAGCATAAATCCTCTTCCGAGCTCAGATTTCTCACATATAAATAATTTTACAAAGTCTGCATTAATGAATGTGACAGAAACTTGGGACTTCCATGGGAAACATCATGTGGTGGGATTCCAGATCTGACAAAGGGAGGTAAAAACGCACGCTCTGGGCAGTGCTCCCTAGTCTAGGACACCCTGCAGCACGGATGGGAAGAGGATTCCCGGTCCCGCAGGACCCTCCGGCTCACATTTCACAGAGAACACGTGCGTCATCCCCAGCCTCCCACCAGACGGTCTACATGCCTCACCCACCTTGGCTGGGGCCACCCCCTCCTCAAGGGGCCCCTTGCAGGCCCACTCAGCCCTGGGCCTCTGCCCTGTCGCTTCCTCTCCTCACCTGCTCTCTCCTGTTCTTGCACGGCTAGCGCCAGACACGCCCGGTCCCAGGTCCAGGGTCACTCCTCTGAGGGCCTCCCTCATCACCCACTTTAGGGAAGTGTCTGCACCATCATTTTCTATTACTTCTGTTTCCTCCATGGATAACATATTATAATTGTTAATGCTGCTTCCTTATTTGCTAAATCTTTAGTTTGTATCTTGTCTTTTATAAACTACAGGGATGATTTCTGACACTAAAATTTTATATTTTGGTCACCAACAATATATTTAGGTTGTAAAGCTGTCTTCTTGTGTACATGTTTAATTTTAAATTTTTCTTGAATTACGATGATTTTCTTCTCTCTTAGGATTAACAGCACAGAAATCTGCTGTTTCTCAGGAAGGAAGAGAGATTTCTTTAGGGGTGAAAGCCTGTATTTTCAAATGATTATTGCAGTGTTATGAGAACTGTAGGCCATATAATTTAGCCAGGTATGGTTTGATTTCTGACCTATCTCCTAGGACAAAAATAGTGATACATGTCTATTTGAAATTGGGCTAAACATTTTAAATGGCTTTCATTTAGTCTGCTTTACCTGGAAAGATCTGCTTTTCCCTTAGAATGAAATGAGCACAAAAAGCACTTGTTAGCATATTCAATTCTTCAAATATGTTTAGGACTCAACAAACTTTTACTGAATGACTACCTGTGCCGAGTATCACATGAAGTGAGGAAGCTAAGCTCACCTGCCTTTCACACCACCCTTGAACATCATTAATTTGTGTCTACTTTCTTTAAATATAATGCATCACACTAGGATCTCTCAATAAATCAGATTTGAATCATGGAATCTCAGACTCTAGGGCTTCTGGAATATGGGGAAACCTTATAGATCAGTTGTTTTACTACTGTAGAAACTAAGAAATATGCTTTCAAAACCCATTTCCTAGGTGAATTCTGAATGTGTTAAACTTGTACACAAAGAAGTATTAATTGTTTTAGGTCATGTACTCTCAGGGAGAACTTAAAAAATTACTTTTCAAATTGCATTTCACATGAATTAAATGGCCTGGATTTTCCCTGATACAAACAAGGCACCTACAAGCCCAACTGAGCTTACTATTCGATCAAATGGGCTCATCTCACATGTTAGGTGGAGCAAGTTGGTGAGAGAAGGAATGAAACAAAATGCTCTCTTTCTGGCTGCCTGGATGCTGAATGTCGCATTAAAGTTTAACTAAAACCAAACGGACAGAGAATTATAACTTGAGTTCAGAAAGTTAGAAGCTGTATTTCAGAGCCTGTTATACTTAAAAAAACTTTTCTGGAGAGCACATTATTTACCATATTACTTTACCCATTTTACCAAATGGAAATACTAAACACTAGTCTAGGTCCTAGGGATAGAACAATCAACAATTCAGACATGGTCTCCATCATGTGCTTAGTGTGGGGAAAGCGCTGGACATGAATAATTATCTGTTAGAATTTAGGGGCTTTTCAAGATTCCAGCAAGGACCCAAAGTAGCATAGGCCGCTGACTTCCTCTCCCAAATGCAACCTCAGAGATGAGAGAAGCAAATCACTGATTAGAGGAGACCAAAAAAAATTACTTAGAACTGAACACTGAAAATACTTACTGCTTTGAAATGTTTATCTTTAAGCTATTTATTGGAAAATAATAACACCAATAACCTAAATGTAAAAAGCTAAAAAAGAGTAAAAAAACACAATTCAATGAAACAAGGAAGCAGAAAAATAAGGGAAAAAAATCAATCAAAGAAAACAAAATATGAGTAAAAAACAAAACCAAACTTAAAAAAACGTGCTGGGCAAAATCCTGGAAAGATTATCGTAAGAATGAAAACGACAGAAACAGAAAATAAAAAGGGGAAATAATACAGACACAAGAGAGAGAATCACAGACTACACCCAGCCCAAAGGCCCCAAGTCTAGAGAGTCTTACAGAGGAGTCCTGCTCAACTTTGAAGAAACAAATAATCAAGCCTGGTCTTATACAATGGCTTCATAATGCAGGGAAGTGGAAAAACTGCTCAATACTTTATTGAGGCTACCACAACATTGATTTCTAGGTTATGTTAGGTTGTTGTAACAAAAGATTATAGGCTCATTTAAATTATAAATATGGATATAAAAATTCAAAATCCTAACTAACAGTGCAGAAAAATATAGTGTAATCAAGGAGGGGTTTACTCAGGAATGCAAGGATGTTTTAACATCAGAAAATACAGTCATCCCTCGGTAGTCACAGGAACACTCTGAGTAAAGTGCAGGAGCAGAGGTGGGTTTCAGTAGTTTCAAGTGTACATGAGAGGTGAGGATGTGGAGAGGGCATAAACAACTCTGGAAAAAGACTGGCTACAAAGAGAAGCAGAGCAATGGGCTAGTTGCTAGAGGGGAGTATGGGGTCACGGGAAAGAAGAATTTAAGACAAGATAGGGCAGAGTGTACTTGAATGCTAATCAAATGACTCAGGAAAGGGGAGAGACTGAAGAGAAAGGAGAGGACACAACCAAAGGCACTCGGTCCTTAAGAAAGGAGAGCTGTGATGGATGGAGGAACGTTTCTTTGGCTATAACACGAGGGAAGACTGGTTCGGATACCCGCAGGTGTACAGGGTTGTGAGGGAAAATGAGGGAGTTCCCAAGTGACAGCATGAGGCAAGGCTGTCAGCTAAAAGCGGGTGGAGTGAGACAGAGGGTTAGGGATTTTGGAGAGAAGAAAAAGTGAGAGAGAGCTGGGAAAAGTAGAGGACTGGACTTAAAAAATAAACACATTAACACTCATAGAATAAAGGGCACCTGAGGTAGGTGTTCATGAATTGACAGTGACTCCAATGTGCTAGGCTGAGCTGGTTTATTAAGATTTCATAAGCTAATGTAACTGGAAACAATAATATCTCTCTACCACAAATCATGCAAGAACTTTTGTTAGGATCATAAGTCAGACCCAGACTTCAATTATTTCTCCCCCTACTTTATCTGGAACATCTGTGACCCGCTTATTTATTAACTGTCCTTTTTAGAAAAGTTTCTAGTTTCCATATCTGGCAATAGGGATAGGACTTCCACGACTGAGAAGGCAGGTTTCAACTTGGAAAGGCAAAAAGAAACCACAGGCAAGGTGAGATCATTTTCTGTAAGATAAGAAATCTGCCTGAAGATGTCACTAGCCTCAATGTTTTTCTCAATTCTAGAGGAATCTTAAAGAACTACTCTTGTGTAGTTAAGACAAAAGTAGACAGAACACTCGTAAGGTTCACTTTGATTTCACTTGTTTCTTTTTCTTGAAGTAACTTAAAAAAATGAGTAATTTTCTAAAAAGCAGCATGGACAGTATGAACCCACTGTCATCTAATTACATCCTTTTACCCGTACAGATGTGTGGGAATTCTCCAGTGTTTATGCTGGTTATTTCTGGTGGCAGCATGTTGTTATTTCTTTTCATCTTTGTTATCTTCTGTACTACTGTAATATTTTGCCAATGAGCTTGTATCATTTTTAGAAAAACAAAGTTATGATTTTTTAAAACAATGACAAAATGGATGCTCTGGTTTCACACACAGAGACAAATTTGAATGAATTGTGTTTTTGGTTTCTTAGTTGCGATTTAGACAAACTGACTCAAGCCTATTAAATGCACTGAAAACCAAAGAGGTGACACTCAAAATTTTTCACAAGTTGTTTAAATGTTGTGCAGATAAACTTTTGAGTTGGTTGAAAATATATAAAACTCACCCTTGTAAAGCTTTATGAATTCGTTTGCACTTTTCCTTCAACACTGCAAAAATACCTGAAGGAAACAAATACATTTGATAGTACACTTGGAAGACTGGATATACTAATCTAAAAATGTTTTTCAAGATCCAGTTCATCAATTTAAAATGCAGCAAATCCTTCTGCCCACTAATAACACACAAATAGACAGCCAGTAACTCCTCTGAAGGTCCCCAACTTTCATCTGTGGCATATACTAGCTGGCACCTGCTCACCCAACTTTCAGCAAAATCTGGGATGAAGTTTTCCACAACAAAACAGTGGCTCTGTTCTTATTAAGATACTATAAATTATCTGGCCAAGAACAAAAGGGTACAAATATATTAAATATTTCTGGACCCTAAACAATTTGGGAAAAAAATAGACACTGCAGTCATGTTTATGATCTCTTCTTGATATTTTCACTTTCTTTTAAGGAAAATCCACAAACTGAAAGATCTGAGGAGACAGGAGTGGCAGGGTATCTGACAAGTATATGAATGTGCACACAGAAACACTCACTTTTACTGATTCTCTGAATTAAAACCAATGCTGAATCTTTAGAAATTTATAAAATTTAAAATTACAAATACCAGGCCTGCTTTTCCATTTTCCTTTTAGTCTTTGGTGAGGAGGCGCTATCACAGCCCAGAACCACATTTTAAATTGAGTCGACTGCCCATTAAGCAAGCTTTAATAGTTGGTAAACCTGTATGGCCTCAGCACCAACTCATGAATCAAAGGCTGATGGGGAAAACTAGACAACAGTTATAAAATTATAAGTACCAAAAATTAGCATACTTCAGCTAATTTCTCAAAAAAACCCGATAAACTAAATGATGACTGGCCCAGAGCTAGTCCCTCCTTTTTCTGGCATCTCTGCCCACCAAGGGAGCGAGCTTTGCTTTGGCTCTGGCTTCATCTCCAGAAACATGAGAGAAGCTCTAACCCGGAAACCCTGAGGCAGGGACAACTTCTTCACCATCATTTTTCCCATAAATTGCCAGATAATGTAATTCAGAGCCAGAGCTTTGTCTGGGAAATCATTTCCTCCAGCTAATTTCTCCAAAAAGGCAAACCAGCAGCATGGCTAACATGACTTGAAATATCTTTGATTTCCTGGGTTTAAAGGTTATACCTGGATTTTCTTCCATGATGTTGAGGGCCTCAACTGCAGCAGCAGCTAAGAGGGGAGGTAATGAAGCTGAAAAGCAGTATCCCTGGCCGGAAAGTCGCTGAGAAGAAACAAACAAGTTATAAAACATAAACACTATTTTTGGCTCTGTTTTTCTTTGGCTAAAAAATCTAAAGGCACCAAATCTCTGCACTCCCTACCAAATAGCACGTACAAATGGTGAGGTGCTAAGACCCAGGCATGTACAGAAGTTATGTAACAAAACCAAAACTTTTTTAGAAAGGGAGATAATTTCTAAATGTAAATATTTTGAATGATTCTTTAACAAATCTACTTCTAAATAAAAATTGTGTGAAAAACTAAGTTAGAATGAAATTTTGTAATAGCGGTTACATTTTTAGTTGACCAGTGGAGCAACGGGTTTCAGTTTTTGCTTTTGTTTTTAAAAAGAACCCACCTGATGGTCAATTACGAAAGACCTGCCACAGCAGAAACCCCCAATAGAAGCAAGTGAATTCTCCATGTTGGCACTGATAAGATCAATATCATCAATCTGTCAGAAAAGAGGGACAGTGGGAGTTATTTCTCAATTTAAAGAAAAGGAGGGGGGAAAAAAAAGGCCAATGTCAATCCTAGAGACAAAATTTCAGCACTAATGTCAACATCTGGATTCAAACTACCTCCTTGAAAATAAAGGGTAAGTCATACAAAATCAATTGTTAAAAGGACCGATGTTTCATAGCCCACCTCTGAAGATGTCTCACTTTATACGTTTTTGCCATTCCATCATTCATCGATAATTTATTCACAGTGGAAGAGCTAGATAAAAGATGAAATCTAAAGTTGTTTGATACTAAACATATTCAGAGGTACAAGATAAGATCATTTCCTTGCTAAAACAGTGGTCTCAGCTGTCCTTCTCCATAGAAGGTACTTGAGAGAAATAAAAAGAAATCTATCAGGGTTTTGAGCACTTTGGAACAAGTACTACATTCCATTTACCTTTTCCACCTTTTCAAAAATGAAATCAATTTATCCAAACATGATGGCAATGGGCCATCATGGGCTCTGACCAAAGTGGACCAACTGGGCAGTGGATGAACCTAATGTGCCCACTGGGCTCCTGAGTACCCACGACCTTCTCAACGGCTCAGCACTCCTTTGGTCCTCACCGTCTGCTCCAGCCCCCAGCACCAAGTTCCATCCTGCATACAGTAGCCATTCTGTAATTACTCACTGATGGCCATAATAATGACTGGTCAGATCACATCTGGTGTTTTTCCAAGTGTTCCACAGATCCAACAAGGAAACCTGCGCACTCTTCTTCTTTTTTTTTAACCTTTCATTATGAAAAATTTCAAACATATACAAAAGTATAAAGAATCCCCATCACCAGATTCAATAATTATCAACTTACGGACAATCCTGTTCCACGTATAAGCCCCCTACTGCCCTCTTCATCTCTTTGGAGCAAATCTCAGACCTTACATGTTTTCATCTATAAATATTTCAGTGTGCATTTCTAAAAGATATGCCCTCTTTCAAAAACATTACCACACTTAAAAAATGAAAAATTTCTTAATATCAAATACTGAGTGTTCAAGTATCTCTGTCTCACAAAGCCTGTTTTTCACAGTATTTGTTTGAATTAGGGTCCAAATAAGGTCCATACATTCTGCACTCTTACTCAAGCCATTATAAATACTACCTCTGAGACAACTGCTGGAAGCAGTGAGAAAACGAGAACAGTGAAATTAGATAGTGCTTTTTCCTTCTTTAAAAGTTTCATGCCTTAAAAATTGCTCTGGTGTAAATTTTACTTGAATTAATTTCCATTTATCTTAAATTCTTCAGTGCATTTCATTGCCAAATGTCAGTTTGTCTTTGAAGAGTATGCTTCAGTCAACTTGGTGTGATAGTCATTCTGCTCTACATTTTTCTCTAGGTCTGTATGGGTAGAGGGATGCAAATAATCTAAGGTGAGTTTATATTTTATAGTTCAACATTTTAACACAAGCTGCAAAACTTTTATGCACAAGATTTGGAGAAAAGCTTCCTTCACATCAACCACACAGCGGTGGGTAAGGGCAGGTTACACAGTGGTCGGTGAGGACAGGTTCTGCAGATGGGCCCACACTGTTCCTCTCCGAGGCTCTAGGAGCAAAACCCACTAAGAGTAGGGCTAGTTGAGGCTCATTTCCTTTCAGCAAGAGAAAACATAAAAAACTCACTCCAGTTGTCTGGGACCTTGAGCGGCTTTGTGAATCCATGCTGGTGGTATTTCTAATATATATATATATAAATCACCCCCATACACACAAATAACAATACAGAATTTTAAATATTAGAAAGAACATCTTTTCACTGCTATGATACTTTCTAAAGGACAACTTAGAGAATTCTTACTGGTTTTAAAGAAAAAATGGAAGGCAAATTTAACTGTTTCTAGAGAAGAAACACGGAAAGCTGGGATCAAATGTTACCGTGCAAACAGAACACAAATTCTATGATTAGCCACTGAGTTCCAAGGGAAGATGGGGACCCTGGTCTGGCTGACCCAATCCTCTGTGGGCTCAGTGAAGTGACAGACACCAAAGCTGCACCCTGCACATCGATGAGGAACACTGTCTTGTGCCCATGAAACCTGCCCAGCAGGATGGAACTGCATGGTTACTATATGAAGGAATGTTCCAAAAAAGCAGAGCTTACATCGATTCCAAAATGTTCAGTGACTCCTCGGCCGTGCTCCCCCAGGACTCCAAACGAAAGGCTTTCCTCCAGAAAGATCCTTGCTTTATATCTGTATTTTAACTTAACCTAAGTGGTAAATAAACACAACTTTAAAATACTGAAAATTCATAAAATTCGTATTTGTGAATCTGCCTACTTGCTAAAATTTATTTGTAACCTCCAAATCAATACTTAGGGCATATGTGCAGGGTGGTGAAAAACTTTGAGTCACCTGAAATGCACCTTCCCAGCTGAGGTAACGGGCTACTGCTTCAGCTTATTTATACTGCAAACAAGTGTCCTTCTCACATTCTGTTTACTGCCACATTTTTCGCATTTTGTGCTTTTCCTTGTGATTCTGTTGTTCACAACGGCCCCCAAGCACAGCGCTGAAGTTCGGCCCAGAGGGCCTCAGCGCAAGAAGGCTGTGATGTGCCTTACGGAAAACATGCGTGTGTCACATAAACTGCACTCAGGCCGGAGTTAGAGCACTGCCGGCTGTGAGTTCAATATGGCTACGTCAACGGTGTACACTAAATAAGGTGTCTTTACCCAGAAACACATATAAAACACGGTTATGTACTGAGTAACTGATGAAAACGTGGTGACTAGAGGGTTGCAGAAAACTAACTCTGTATTTCCCTAGGAGCAAAAGTTCAGTATTTGGTAATTCAGTATTTGCAGCAGGTTTATACAACATAAATATATATATATATATATACACACACACACACACACACACACACACACACACACACACACATACACACATATACACACACACTTTATAGAACATAACTACCATGAATAATGAAAATTAACTGTACTTTAGATGCTCTAAAATGATTCAATTTAACTCAGTAATATAGACAGCACAATGCCAATTTTTAAAGAAGGAACTGTTAAGACACTATGAGTATAGACATGTAATCTATCTGTTAAATACTGGTCTGATTATACATAAAAACTCCTAGGGAAATATTGTAAATATTCTTCCCTCAGAGGCACTATTCCAATTTAGATTCATTTTTTTAATCCAGAAAAAGTTTTCATTAATATGTTTTTTAATCTTTTTTTTTCCCCTTTGTTTTCCAGCTTATAAGAAAGTCCTTTCCCATCTAAGGTTTAGATGCATATTTATCTATATGTTCTTCTAATTATTTCATAAATTTTTTGGTTTATACATTGGGAGGCTGAACATATGTACAGATTTTTTTCCCCCTAGTGTTTAATTGATTTACCCCTTTATGATATGTATGTAATAAGTTTCACAGCTGAATTAAAATACAGTGATTATCAACCACTAAATTTTTTTAATTAATTAATTAATTTATTTATTTATTCATTTATCACTTTTGGCTGCGTTGGGTGTTCGTTGCTGCACACGGGCTCTCCCTAGCTGCGGCAAGTGGGGGCCATTCCTCATTGCGGTGTGCAGGCCCCTCACTGCAGTGGCCTCTCTTGCTGCAGAGCACGTGCTCTAGGCGCCCAGGCTTCTGTAGTTGTGGCGCCCTGGCCTAGCTGCTCTGCAGCATGTGGGATCTTCCCGGACCAGGGCTCGAACCCATGTCCCCTGCATTGGCAGGCGGATTCCCAACCACTGTGCCACCAGGGATGTCCCTCAACCACTAAATTTTTATATATATAACATGAGAAGTTGGGCTCTTAAATCTTTCCATGACTCATGTAATCTTCTCTTGTGCCAGAATCATAATTTTAATCATTAAATGTTTAATTACTATGATTTTTTCCACTGAAACTATAGAAATAATGCACAGAAATATATAAGATGGGTTGATGTCTCATATCATGCGTCTGATAATTTATTTTTTAACCATCAAGATTTTACAGGCTAGGGCTTCCCTGGTGGCGCAGTGGTTGACAATCTGCCTGCCAATGCAGGGGACACGGGTTTGAGCTCTGAGTTGGGAAGATCCCAAATACCGCGGAGCAACTGGGCCCGTGAGCCACAACTACTGAGCCTGCGCGTCTGGAGCCTGTGCTCCGCAACAAGAGAGGCCGCGACACTGAGAGGCCCGCACACCGCGATGAAGAGTGGTCCCCGCTTGCCACAACTAGAGAAAGCCCTCGCACAGAAACGAAGAACCAACACAGCCAAAAATAAATAAATAAATAAAGAAAGAAAGAAGCTTTCATTAAAAAAAAAAAAAAAAAAAAGATTTTACAGGCTAATCTTGTGAATCAACATCAAATTGGGAGAGGGGTCCTCACTGGGCTTTTACCTGAATTTTCATTAACAATGAACAAACTAATTTGGGGAGAATTACATCTTTTCAATACTAATTCTTTCCCATCCATTAATAAGAGGTATTATATGAGTGAGATAGTCTCTAAAAACCATGTTTTAGAAAATATTTAATAATATTATCACAGTACTGGAACACAAACAGACAGGTAAAACAAAACAGGAATCCTTTTGTCAAACCCTAATTTGTATACTGTAATTTTACATACTCAGTACTTTAGGTACTTGATCTGTTCCTACACTTTACATTTTGTTTCACTGGCTGTATATTTGCCCATCAGTACTGATTTATTATTGTACCCCTGTAACATACAGTTCTAACATCTTGTGGCCGACTATCTCTCCCCTACATTATTCTATCAGTCTTTGACACTCACAAGAGGAAGGAGAGGAAAACAAATCTCTTTTATTGACATTTAGGATGTATCTAGATTTCCTCAAGAAATAGTGAAAAACTTAAAAAATAAGATATGAAACCTTTATTTTGAATCCCTATTCAATTGATGGACTCAGAGATTCAGATTTTAATGGTCAAATGCAATGGTGGTTTATTACAGGAAAATCAGTGTAATACACCATACTAATAGAATGAAGGATAACCACATGATTAACTCAACTGATGCAGAAAAAGCATCTGACAAACCCCAAACCTCTCATGAGAGAAGCATTCAACAAATAAGAAATAGGAGGGAACTTCCTCAACTTGATAAAGGGCATTTATGGAAAACCCACAGCTAAAATCACACTCAATGGTGATGGCCTGAAAGCTTTCCCTTTAAAGAGCAGGAAGGACACTCACTCTTGTCACTTCTAGTCAACACTGTACTGGAAGTTCTAGCCAGAGCAATCAGGCAAGAAAAAAAAAAGAAAAGCATCCATCCTTGGAAAGGAAGAAGCAAAACTAGCTCTATTCACAGATGACATGATCTTATATACAGAATAAGATCCACAAAAATACTGTTTCAGCTAATAAACAAGTTCAGCAAAAGTTGAATGATGCAAGATCAATACACAAAAGTCATCTGTATTTCTATAATTAGTAGTGAACAATCCAAAAAGGAAATTAAGAAAACAATTCCATCTATAATAGCATCAAAAAGAATAAAATACTTAGCATCAAAAAGAATACAATACTTAGGAATAAATTTAACCAAAGAGGTACCAGACTTTACAGTAAAAGCCACAAACAATACTGAAAGAAATTGAAGAAAACTGAAATAAATGGAAATACATTCCATGTTCATCAATGAGAAGACTCAGTATCATTAAGATGGCAATACTTCCCAGAGCAATCTAAATATTCACTACAATCCCTATAAAAAATCTCAATGCCATTTTTTACAGAAATGGAAAAGCTGATCCTAACATTCAAATGGAATTTCAAGGGACGCCAAATAACCAAAACAATCTTGAAAAAGAACAAAAATGGAGAACTCACGTCTTGATTTCAAAGTTTACCACAAAGCTACATGAATTAAGTAATTAAGCATGGTACTGGCATAAGGCTAGACATATAGACAAATGGAATAGAACTGAGAGTCCAGAAATAAACCCATATACCTACAGTCAACTGATTTCAACAAGGGTGCCAAGACCATTCAATGGGAAAACAATAGTTTCTTCAACAAATGGTAAAGGGACAAATGGATAACCACATGCAAAAGAATGAAGTTGAATCCCTCTCTCACAGAATATACAAAAATTAAGTCAAAATGGATCAAGGACCTAAAATAAGAGCTAAAACTATAAAAACCTCAGAAGAAAACATAGGGGTGTATCTTCATACCCTGGATTTGGCAAAGTATTTCTTAGATATGACACTAAAAGCACAAGCAACAACAAAAAACTAGATAAATTGGACTTTGCCAAAATTAAAAACTTTTGTGCATCAAAGGACACTATCAAAGAAATGAAAAGACAACCTATAGAATGAGAGAAAATATTTGCAAATCACATACCTGATTAAGGGTCTAGTACCCAGAATACATAAAGAACTTTACAAAAAGACACCCCAGTTTAAAAATGGGCAAAGGACTTCTAGAGGCATTTCTCCAAAGATATACAAATGGCCAACACAAGAAAAGTGGCTCAACATCATTAGTCATTCAAGAAATGCAAATCAGAAATGCAAATATACTTCACACCTACTAGAATGGCAAAAATTAAAAAAAAAAAAAAAGTATACATTGGTAAGGATGTGGAGAAACTGAAACCCTCCTCCATTGCTGGTGGGAATGTAAAATGGTACAAGCCACTGTGGAAAACAGTATGGCAGTTCCTCAATAAGTTAAAAATAGAATTACCACATGATCCAGCAATTACATTGCTAGGCACATACATGAAAGAGTTGAAAACAGGGATTCAAACAAATACTTGTACATGAATGTTCACAGCAGCACTATTCACAAATGCCAAAAGGTGAAGCAATCCAAATATCTGTTAACAAAAAAACCAAAATGTGATATACCCACACAATGGAATATTACTTAGCTTTAAAAAGGAATGAAGCGAAGAGTAGCCCCTGCTTGCCAAAACTAGAGAAAGCCCGCGCACAGCAACGAAGACCCAACGCAGCCAAAAATAAATAAATTTTTAAAAAAAGAAGAAAAAAGGAATGAAGTACTGATAAATGATGCCACAAATTGGATAAACAATGAAAACATTCTAAGTGAGTGAAGCCATAGTCATATATTATATGATTCCATTTATCAGAAATATCCAGAATAGGTAAATCCATATAGACAGAAAGCAGACTGGTGGGGGCTAGGGGCAAGGAAAAATGCGGAGTGATTGCTTAATGGGTACTGGGTCTTCTTTGGGAGTGACAAAAAGGTTTTACAACTAGCTAGTTGATGAGTGCACAACACTGTGCACGTACTAAATGCCACTGAACTCGACATTCTAAAATGGCTAGTTTTATGTTATGTGAATTTCACCTAAAAAAAAAAAAATCTCAATAGTCATGGTTTCTAAAGACAGTGTATTGTATCCCCTTTTAAAAAGCTGAGTTTTACAAAATACATATTATATGATTTCATTTATATGAAATTCTACAAAAAGCAAAACTACAGGAACAGAAAGCAGATCAACGGTGGCTTGCGGCCAGGAATGGGGTACTGATTACAAAGGGGCATGAGGGACTTCTGGAGTGACAGAAATGTTCTATATCTTGACTGTGGTGATGGTGATAGGGGAGTATACATCTGTCAAAACTTATCAAACTGTACTCTTAAAGTGAGTATATTTTATTACATGTCAACTATACCTCCATAAAGTTGGTTTTATAAAACTCAGTCTTGATTACTCTTTAAAGGTCAGGGTTGGCATTTAATGTTAATCTACTTCTCTAGTATGATCAGAATGTGCTTATGATACATAGTAAGCAAAGCAATGAAGACATTATACATTAAAAATGGTCATAAACAAAAGGCCTAACTGCCAAATAGTCTGAATACTAAAATAATAAATAAACATAGTTGCTCACCAATTCTGGAAGAGGGCAAATAGTTCCAGTATTCATATATAACCCCTCGACTACAATGAAACGTCGAGTTACACGAGCCTTGCGAGGATTCTTTAAAAGAAAAAAAAATAGATGTTTTAAATTTCAGTAACTCCAAATACAAAATCTGTTATGTGCTCTCTAGCACTTTCACCCTACAAGATTTATTCACCAAGATAAATCAACAAATAGATAGACTATATTAATTTCAAGCTCAAGGTTTGCGATCCTGTTATTTTGAGATGAAAAACAGTGCTTTCTTCTCTCAGACATGTTTTCAGGTCACACAGTCAACTAGGAGGCCTCACACACAAACACAAACTGTTTAGACACTGAGAATACTAAAACACAAACAAAACCCTCCAAGCCCAGAATGACTGGGAAGGGACCCAAGGGAACTTTCTGGGGGAGATGGGGGCATTTTATGTCATGATGGGGGCCATGATACCTGCGCTACACGGGTATAACCACTGGTCAAAACTGTATAACTAGGACTAATGTATTTCAATGTAAATTTTACCTAAAATAAAAAGAACTCTAATGATGATGATGATAATCATCATCATCACAGAGACTGAGTGGGGAGTTAGGTGAAGGTTCAGATGATACAAGAGTGGCAGAATATTGAAAACAAAGCCGGGAGAAGGGTACAGGGGGCTTCACTATACTACTGTTTCCTTTGAATGTGCCAGAAATGTTCCTAATAAAAAGTTTAAAAACAGACAAACCCTGACCTCCCTTACTTACCAAAAAACAGATGAAACCCTTCTCCTTCCTTCCTCCTCACTACTGGTTCAAGTAAAACTGGACTATGACCTCACCCAGTCATGTTCGGAGGTGGTGCAGTGGAGGGACTCTTTCAAGTAACACACACCTTCCCACACCCCACTGACGTCAAATCACTAATAAACCACTCCCACTGCTGAATCTGTAGATGTTTCAGGTATGCTGCACTGAAAAAATTCCACAGAGTTTGCCGCCACCTTTCTACTCAAAGGTTTCTTGCCTCTAAGCTTCTAATGAACAACTAGAAACTCAAATATCAGAGCTATTCTTTAAGGGGTATTTTAGAACCCGCAGCTGTATGTAATACTGAAAAAAGTGTCGGCTGAAGCATGCGAAAGTTTACACCATTCTTGGTCATCTTCACTCCGTCCCTAAGTCAAACCTGAGGCTGCGGGTCTGCTGGGAGGTCACAGCTGAGGACCTGGGGGCATCCCGCCTCTCCCTGCCTTTAAAACACAAAGTATCTTTCTTATGATCTTAAAATACTCAATGAAGGAATATTTTATTTTTGGAATATTCTTGGGAAATGGAAAAGTACAAAAAAGAATTTAACAAATGAGCTCGTTACACCACACACTGGTAACTTTTTCTTGTAAATACATATCTTTGTAAATTACCTTGTTCAAATCAGGATTTTACTGCAATCGTTCTAGGACCTGAGTTTTTAAAATATTATGTTGTGAACATTCTCACATTATTTAATATTATTTAAACCATGATTTTAATGGAGATTTAATATTCCACCTTGTAGATACACCGTAAATTATTTAACTGTTCCCACAGTGCTGGATTTAGGTTGTTTCCTTCATTTTGTTTTTTTACATCACGTGAATACCCTTCGATCTCTGACACCATTTCTGATTCTCTTCTAAAGATAGCACTCCAGAGGGTATAGATATTTAAGAATCCCAGAATGTACCTGCCCATTTACCCTCTAGAAAGGCTGTGCCAACTGAAGCTCTCCTCAGAGTTTTTGGAAGGCCCCCTGTACATCAGTGTGGCACTGATTATTACCATAAAAAGTTTTCCCTAATTGGACAGGCAAAAACTCTTACCCTAATTTCTGTAACTGTTAGTGAGGTCAGACTATTTTCTATTTGCTCAGTTATCTGCATTTCCTCTATGAACTGCTGTTTTTACTTATTATCTTTTTTTTTTTAAGAAGGATTAATATGGGATAAGAGAACTCTATAAGAAAAGGAATGAAAAAACATATGAACTCCATTAGTTGGGAAACTGACAAAAAGAGTTTGATCCAAACTCAGATTATTTAACTTACTTTCAAAGGAAATATAAGCATCTAAGTACAAAATATTTAAAAATTTAACATTTATTATTTTTGTGAAAACAAAATTAAAAAAGAATTATTTCTAAAAACCAAAATGTAAAGTAATTTAGAAAGCCTACTCTTGGCAGGAATATGTGGTATAAATTAATTAGTAAAAAGGTAAAAACTATAAAATGGAAATAAATTTTAAGATAACTTTATTTCTTGTTATTCATTAAAAAAAAAGTTCCACAGATTATAAATCTTATACAACACACACACAGAACTTGAATATGTTGTCTTCCAAATTTGTACAATGCTAACTTGGCGAAATAACTCTACAGCAGACTGGTTCATTGGTCACACTTTCTAAGGCAGTGTTTTTCAATACGGTAGCATTCTATTACTGAATCAGAAAAGGGACATCTTTTTACAATCTGTAGAAAGAATTCATTGGTGGAACGGTCTCAATTTTAAGATTTTCCCTATACATTCTTCTAAATTGTATACTTATAAAACACTGTCTGTAGCACACCTAGCATAAAATAGCAGAAGTCTATGCGTATTCACCACACGAATGTGTATAATCATGAAGTGCTGCTCTTAGGCTATCACCTAAACAAAGATGACAGAATCCAAAAGGAATAATTCAAATATCTGGGAAAATGGAAATTAACACAAAATTAAGGATGTGATGAGCATTTTTATCAGTTACTCTAGTAACGGATGAGTTACACTGGGAAAGTCCACTTGAAAGTGGTGTTTGAGACAAAGGATGTGGTGACCAGGTTCCCAGTACACTTCACACACAGTGGTTCCTGCTGCAGAACCACAGACCACAGAACTACCTTCTCTGTTCATGTTGTCAGGGGCAAATAAATGCTAATTCTAACACTGATGCTTTGAACACGTTTCCTCTGTTCCACTCTCTATCAGAACAACAAGGAGCAAGTTCCACCTGCCTAATTCCCTCCCTGTCCCAAGGGACTACACAGGTGCTCGAGAAGAAGTGTAAATAGGTTGCAACGTAGAAGGAAACCATGCGTGAGGCAGCTGCTTCCCACAGGGAGCAGCTGCTCAGAGATCTGGGATGAGGTTGGGGTAGGGAGAAAGAGTCTTCACTTTGTTCATAAATTCATTAATTAAGATCTGCCGCCATGGTTTCTTCTGGTGAATCGATACATGATTTATTCTGATATGAATAAGCCTATTTTGAATTCACTAGATACATCTTGTTAATGCCCTAATGAGTTCTGTTGTTACTTCTGTAGAGTTGAGTGTACATCCCTCCACCCCCAAAATGCATGCTGTTTTTCTCTCTCTCTTTTAGAAAGCTGCCTAGATAACCTTCCCCCAAATTTGCCATATATAATTATGGCAATGATGAGGCAATTACTATCAGGCTTGACTCTCTAATCTGAGGTACATTTAATAAGCAGAAACACCCTTATTTAATGTCCACATGTGATCCACAGGCAAGTTTTCATGACAAATTACCATTTCATTTATAATTTAGCTGGTTAGAAAGTACAAAAGAACTGTGTAATTTTCTTCAAAAGAATCATACCTTTTGATCTTCAATCTCTTGTTCTTTCAATAGTCTCTGCAGGTCATCCATATCATTATGGTTAAATAGCTTAATGTCACTACGTGATGCCTGTAATCCCTTCTGAATAGCAAAGCAGGCAGCTTTATCTCTGCAAGGAAGAAAGACCCACCAAATTGGGGTTTAAAGGGTCTTGTCAACATTCTCAGAAAAGGAATGCTTGCTTTTGTAAGTTGACCAACATCCCACTTGTTAAACTGAACATGGCAAATAAATAAAACATGTTTGAACATTAATATATTATTGTTTGCACTTCACTCTGCAAACCTTTCCACATAACTACCATACTGATTCTGTTCTACGAAGCAAACTCTTGCCATATTTTGACCTCTGAGAAATCAGCATGCATCTTACTATATAGATGGCATATTAGTTTATTCAAAGTACTTTTCTCTTTCTGAAAAATAAATGAAATATTGGTGCATCTCACCATCAGTGGCATCTCTGATTTGACAGGCCACCACTCTGCCATTACTTTGCCATCAAAAGGAATACTGGGTTACTGACTCTACATAACCCAGGGGAGAACTCTGAGTCATGCAGATTACTCTTCAGTAAGATCTCCTAAATTGAGTTAATGGGGGGCAGGATATATTTCTTAAGTTAAGTGTATTATTTAAAAGTACATGCAACACTTCTACTTCTGAGAAAATAGACATATTTTCCCTATTTTTCTCACTGGGTATAACCAAAAATCCTGGACATCATGTATAAGACAAACATAAGATGATGCTGAAAAATGGAGAGAAAAGGCAGACCAGCGAGGGATCTGAGAAATGACATGAAACAAGTTCCTGGAATTTCCTAACTTGGAACTGATGCAGCTGGCAAACTGGAAATGCCAACAGGCGAGACAGAAAAGCTCTGACAAAAGTCTGCTCTCTGTAGCCAAAGGGACAGGAAAGGGGGCAGCCCAGCAAAGGTCTCTACTGCAGCCAAACCACAGAAAAACCTGGGCCTGTCCCCTCCACACTAGCAAAGGCTGAGAGGGGGACCCAGACTCTAGCCTTCACGAGGCCATAACAAGGCTCCCCAATACCCCTGTGGGAGCTGTCAGAGAAGGGAGCCAGAACTTGTATCTCTGTTGGGTAGTAACAAGTGGCTCCCACTGTGGTGTTAGTGAAGACCATGTGGAGAGACCTAACTTCCAATCTCCTGCAGGGAGAGACACTCTCCCCTGCCTATGCTTAGGCTGTGTTAGGGGAGGCTCAGACAAGAGTAGGACTCTCACCAACAACCAGAAGAAATGAAAATAACCCCACCTCAGTGTCAGTGGAGGCCCCGTGGGGACCCTGGACTTGTACTTCCACCTGACAGTAATGAGGCAGCAGTGCCCCCCTGCCCTTGTTGGAAGACTGTCAGAGAAAGCCAATTCAAACAGAAAGTTTAAATAAAGCATAAACTATAACAGCATAATATGAAACTGTTCATGTTTCACTTGTCATACCAATAACCAGAAAATATCAAACAATGAAAAAAAAAGAAAAAAAACAATTAACAAATGCCAGTACTAAGATGACAGAGTTGTCAGGATGATCTGATAATGACTTTAAAACCATTATGATAAAAATGTTTCATGAGTAATTATGAACATGCTTGAAACAAATGAAAAAACAGGAAGCTGCAGCAGAGAAAAGGAAGATACAAAGAAGAATCCTGTGGGGATATTAGAACTAAAAAGCAAAATAGTCAAAAGAAAAAGCATAGTGGATGAATTCAGCAGCAGAATGGAGAGAGGAAAGAATCAGTGAGCTGAAAGATGTAACAGTAGAAATCAAGTCAATGTATATCGCAGAGAGAAAGTAGACTAGAAAGGAAAGAACAGTCTCAGGGACCTGTGAGACTACAGTAAAATATGCAACATTCAAGTCTGTAGAGTTCTAAAGAACAGAATGAGGGTGGGACTAAAAAGGTACTTAAAGAAATAATGGCTGAAAACCTATAGATTAAAGAAGAGGCGTAAAACTATAGATTAAAGAAGCTGAGCAAAATTCTTGCAGGTAAACCCAAACAAATAAATGCCAATTCAATTATAGTCAAACTTCTGAAAACTAATGACAAAGAAAAAAATCTTGAAATCAGCACAAGAAAAATGACACCTTACATGTAAGAGAAAAGCAATTTGAGTGACAGTAGATTTCTCATCAGAAACCATGAACACCAGAAAAAAGTGTCCCAATGTATTTCAAATGCTGAAAAAAAAAGACCTGGCAACCAAGAATCCAAAACTAGCAAAAATATCCTTTAGGAATGAGGGGGAGAAGACATTCTCAGTTGAAAAAAAAACTAAGAGACTCTGTCCCAAGCTGACTTCCCCTAGAGGAATGGCTAGAGAAAGCTCTCCACATAGAAAAAATAAATAAATAAAAGAATCTTAGATTATCAGGAAGGAAGAAAGAATACTGTAAAAAGTATGAACAAACACACTAGGCTTTTCTTCCCCTCTTGAGTTTTCTAAGTCATTGTGGATGGTTAAAGTAAAAATTATAACACTATCTGATGTGGTTCTCAAAGTGTTTACAGGAAATACTTAAAACGACTGTATTATAAATAAGGAGAGTAAGGGGATGTAAAAGAAGATAAAGGATTCTATAACTGAACTGGTAAAATAACACCAGTAGAATGTGATAACTTATGCGTACATACAACATCATACTTACAGCAATGACTAAAAAACTATACAAAGGGAAACACTTGAAAACAAATAAATAAAATAAATAAGATAAATAAAAATGGAACTCCAAAACTCATTCAATTAACCCTGAGAAAGGCAGGAAAAAGAAAAAAGAAAACAAAAAACAGAGAGAACAAATAAGAAACAAAAAATAAAAATTGGGAGGTTAAGATCCCATATATCAATAATTACATTAAATGTAAATGGCTAAAATATACAATTTAAAGACAGAGTGGCAGAGTGGATTAAACATGCTGCCTATAAGAAATTCACTTCAAATGTAATGAGATGGGTAGTAAGGGAAAGTGTGTGTGTAGGGCGCACTGAGGGCGCACATGTAGTTATATATATATATATATATATATATATATATATATATAGTTATATGCTATATATATGTATGTATGTTATATACAATAATATAGGTAGTAAGGGTATACATATATATTACATACAATAAACACATGCAAACATTCAAAAGGGAAAGCAGAGTGCCTATGTTAATATCTGATAAAGTAGACTTTGGAACAAAGAAAATTACCAGAGACAGAGAAGGATGTTATATAATGATAAAAAGACTCAATTAACCAGGAAAACTTATCCTAAATATGCACCAAATAACAGAGCTACAAAAGATAAGACACAAAAACTGATAAAAGTGAAAGAAGAAACTGACAAATTACAACAACTGACAGAACTACCAAACAGAAAATCAGCAAGGATATAGAACTCAATAACACCATCAACTAGGAAGATCTAATTGTCGTTTATAGAACACTCCATTCAGCAGAATATTTTTTTTCTATTTAATGATAATGACAAAAAAAAAAATTTCTCTCAAAAGGTAAATAAAGTTTCATATGTAAATTGCTTTTTGTCTCACTAAAACTTTTATATAAGTATACCTTAGGAAGTTGACATGCAAAACTAGCACTCTCTCTTACTGGATTAAAGGATAGAAGTGGCAAATGAACAATTTGTATGTTTTTTCTGGTTTTTAATTTGCATACCAGTGACTTTTAAAAAATAATGATCAGTGTAACATTTGATCATTGAATACTATTATATGAAAAACAGAAATGTATAAAGAAGGAAATTAATCACATGTGTCCTATCATGGAGTGATACCTTCTCACTGGTGTCCTCACGTGGCCTTTTCTCTGTATTTGCCAGAATATTCTTTCTTAAGTGACTATGGAACATATTCCAAGATAGACCACATCATGAGCCATAAAACAAACTGTAACAAATTAAAAATTTCCAAATGCTTGGAAACTAAACAACACACTTCTACATAACTCATGGGTCAAAGAGAAATAAAACACAAAAATGAACTAAACGAAAATGAAAATAAACGCATCAAAATTTGTGCAACACAACTATAGCAGTGATGACAGGGAAATTCATAGCACTAATACATTAGAAATGAGGAAAAGTCTCAAATCAGTAATTGAAGTTCTCACCTCAAGAACCTAGAAAGAGCAAACTAAACTGCAAATGAGCAGAAGGCAGGAAATAATACCAGAAATCAGTAGAAATGAAAACAAAAATACAACGTAGAAAAATCTATGAAACAAGGAGCTGATTCTTTGAAAAGATCAATAAAATTGACAAATCTCTAGCAAAAATGACAAAAAAGAGAGCAGACAGAAATTACCAGTTAGGAAGGAAACAGGGATCTGCAGACATTAGAAGGATAGTACGGGAATATCACAAACAATGCTACACATACAAATTTGACGATTTAGAAGAAATGGACCAACTCCTTGAAAAACACAAACTACTTCAACTCACTCAATATTTGAATAGCCTTACAAGTACTAAGGAAATTAAATTCATAGTAAAAATACTTCCAAAAAAAAAAAAAATCTCGAGGTCCAGCTGTTTTTACTGGAGAACTCTACCAAACATTTAAAGAATTAACAACAGTTTTATACAGTTTCTCCAGAAAATAAAAGAGGGAACACTTTCAAATTGACTTTATGAAGTATTACCCTGATGCCAAGACCAAAGCCTAAAAACAGTAAGTATGGTAGCATCAGGGAAATATAGACTAAAACTACAATGAGATATCTGTACACACCTATGAGTATGGCTAAAAAAAAAAAAAAAAAGCGACAACACCAAATGCTCCTGAGGATGTTGGAGAAACTAGATCACTTATACACTGTTCATGGAAATGTAAAATAATACAGCCACTCTGGAAAAGTTTGGCAATTTCTTAAAAAACTTAACGCACAATACTTTATGACCAGCAACTGCATTCCTTGGCATATACCTCAAAGAAATGAAAACTTATGTTCACAGAAAAAGCTATACATGAATATTTACAGCACCTTTATTTGTAATAGCCCCAAACTAGAAACAACTCTGATATCCTTAATAGGTGAATGGTTCAACAAACTGTGGTGTATCCATACCATGGAATATGACTCAGCAATCAAAAGGCACAAACTCGTGATTCACATAACAACCCTGGAGAATCTCCAAATAATTAATGCTGAATGAGAAAAGCCAATCCTCAAATGTTTTACCTACTGTATGACTCACATTTGTACATTTTTTTTTTAATCTATTTATTTATTTTTGGCTGTGTTGGGTCTTTGTTGCTGTGCACTGGCTTTCTCTAGTTGGCGGCGAGCGGGGGCTACTCTTCATTGCGGTGCGCAGGCTTCTCATTGCGGTGGCTTCTCTTGTTGCAGAGCACAGGCTCTAGGCATGCGGGCTTCAGTAGTTGTGGCTCGCGGGCTATAGAGCGCAGGCTCAGTAGTTGTGGCGCACGGGCTTAGTTGCTCCGTGGCATGTGGGATCTTCCCGGACCAGGGCTCGAACCCGTGTCCCCTGCATTGGCAGGCGGATTCACAACCACTGCGCCAACAGGGAAGTCCCTGTACAACAATCTTGAAATCATGAAATTACAGAAATGGAGAACAGATTAGTGGTTGCCAGGGGCTAAAGAGTGGGTAGGGTAGAAGGGATATGGGTGTGGCAACAAGAGGGATTATCTTGACTTTATCAATGTCAACATCCCACTTTTCAAACTGTATTACAGTTTTGCAAGAGGTGACCATTGGGGAAGACTGGGTAAAGGGCACATAAAATCTCTGTATTATTTCTTACAAGTGTATGTGAATCCACAATTATCTCAATATAAAACATTTCATTAGAAAACGGTACACAAAGTAATATACAGACAGAGTGACAAGGAAAGACTTAGGTATATAAACAACCATTGTTCTGAGACCTACTGGCAAAGCATTATCACTGTTTACTACAAAAGAAAGAAAATAAAACATCGAACATATTGTCTATGCCTAATGAATTTATCAAAAACAATTTGTCAAATAATTTACTAAACACCATTTTTACCTCTAGTGTTCCTACTTTCAAATGAATTTCAGGTGGAATATTTAAAATTATGTATAAGGGAATAATTAAGTTGTCTAATGACTCATTAGAAACTGAAGTTCTAAGACACCAGGCATAAGATTTGAAAGTGAGTTTAGACTAGGTTTCCTAGCAGTGAAAACCAAAAGGACAATATAGTATTTATTATCTGACAAAGGAAGCATACAAGTTCAACTGTAACTGTAAACTTCTTCTGGACTTTAAACTCAAAAAGGAATTTATGGTGGGGGCTTGTATAAAGCGATATTGGCTGACACTGTATTGTAGTTGTCTGCAACTATGCTTTATTAAAAACCTAGAATCACTGTTTAAATCACTGGCTCTCAAATTTGTGATGAGTCTTTATTATTACTGATTTTTTAAACTATGTGCAAGAAATTAATAGAAACATTCATTTTCATGGTCACATTGGGAAACAATTCTACTCAGGCCCAGGCCATGTGCTGGAGTGCTCCCAGGTAACTGTCACAGGGCTGTGGGGAAGAATGGGACACAAGCGTGCTGAAAACCCCCAGGAAGAGCCAGCCCTGCAGCGTGTGCTTGAGCTTGTTGCACTACAGGTGCTCCGACAGTGAGTGAGAAGCAGCAGGATGGTACAGGGACTGAGGTGAGCCGGGCTCTGAAGTCCAGTCACTTGGACCCCTCTTTTGCGCTCCAGCCTCCATTCATTCTCTTACTGAAGGTATTTACTGAGCACCACTAAATGGCACATGCTATCCTAGGCAACGGGCTGGTATGAACCGTTGAAAGTGGTGTAAAAGAGTACAGTGAGCGTGAGGCAAGCTGAGCCAAGAGCAGACGGTGCGGGCGCCCATGAGCACACACGCACACACCTGCATATGTAAGTTAAGGGAGGCTTGAGAAACAGTGATTCTGACAGGCACGTAAATGCCTGCGTGGTCATGGATTCACAAGGATACCAAACTCCTCTGGCTGTAAAATTTTCTCCACATGCAGCAAGGGGTCTTGACCTGGTCTGAGAGCTTGGGGAAGGCTTTCCTGCAGAGGTGGTACATGTGCAGGATGAGCAGGAATTAAGTAGGAGATGAGAGGAGGAACAACGTTCTAGGCGTAGGGACTTAGGGTCTTAGCACGTGCAAAGGCCTTGAGGGGAAACTAGCATATAAGGCTGGTAAGGCTACACAGCATGACCACCTAAGGGGAAATGGTAGAAAATGGGCCTAAAACAGTAGTCTAGAATGTACAAGATCATAATAAGAACTTGGATATTTATTTTAGGAACAATGGAAGCTCTTAAATGGAGTGTCTGGCTATGGTGTCAAAAAGGAAAAGAGGAAACAAAAGTCACTCTGAGACCTAAATTAAGAGAGTCATTTAATTGTCCACTCAAAAGATAACAGAGGCTCGGGCTAGTGGCAGGTGCTCCTGACGGGTATAACCAGCTGCCTGGGCTATGCCAGCCCTCACTCTACTCCTCTCTGCTCTTCCCCTCCACAGTAAAAAGCAACACCATACATTTAGTGCACATGTATGCAAGTGTGTCATTTGTTCCTGGAAAGTTAAGGAAGTCTGCAACTCATGACTTCTATATTCTTAACAAGCCATGAAGCAAGATCAGCAGAGACCAAGAGTTGCAGCGAGGGTACTGAGAAGTGGAGTGACTTTATCAGGTAGTATGAGTGGCTATGTGGGCTACGACCATGGACTCACAAGGACACCACACTGTCACAGAGCTGCACAGGGAAAACAGAGGGCTGGTCCGCTCCTACATAAGTTTGGTCTTCTCAACATCAATAAATAAAATCATAATGGCAGATAACAAAGTACCGACACCTTAAGGCATCCTTCCAGTGGAGGTCTCACTAGTTCTGCAGAACTACTTGGCCGGGTGACTATATATTTCTTTAAAAATGAAAAAAAAAAAAAATCAATATTATTTTAGGCAGATGACCTCTAACAAAGGAATTCTCTAGGAGGGCCAATATTATTTCCAAAGGAATTCTGATAAGAAATGTCAGTAAAGATTACTTACACAAACACAATGTCCCCTCTCTTAGAGTAAGCAGGAATAGCACTGGCTATGGTGGCAAATCCATATGAGTATATAATGGCTTCTTCTGTCTTCATAAATTTTGCCAGGCGGTCTTCCAAATCCAAGTGCACATCTAGTTCAAGAGTACAAAGTTAAATGGTTAAACTGTCTCATAATTCTTTTTCTTTGACTAAAGAATAAATAAAATAACATAAGCAGTTTAGCTATTAATACTGTCACCTTGTGGTCAAAATGTAATTGTTCTGAAGTTACAAGTCATACAATATCTACTAAGATAATTCTGGGCCAAAACTGTTTCTATACTCTGTGAGCTGAATCAGCTACTCATTTGTCTATAAATATGTGACTGGGACAGCTCTGACTCTAGGTTTTGCTTTTATATCACTCTAGCAATAAGAATTCAAGGTCCAGTGACCTTGCCTGCTTTAACTTCCCTCAACCAACAATGCCAAGACTTTACCAATGTACGACATTAACTTATTAACGCCGTTTTGCATTTTAGGAGAAGTGACCAAACCAGGCATGAAGACAACTGTCAACCAGCTTTTAAAAGGAAAAGAAAGAAAAAAGAAAAGTAGTTAAGTTAAAAAGAACCCCACATACTCTGCATCAAGAGACAGGAACTTTTTCAGTTGTGGTGGTCACTCCTCTAACAGTTTGTGTCAGCACTTAGTGGTGGCACCTGCCATCACTCTGCAGTACTGAGTTTCTGTCTAAATTTCTTTTGAAGTGTACTGGTGAATTCAAACGTATAGTACAAAGAGAAATATGGTCCTTTTATGGAAGCAGCTTAAGAAGAATGTTGATGTAATTATAGGGATAAACTGTAATTATTAAACTGGTATTTTTTTTTCTCTCTTACATCATCGTTCCATATAGCCTTTCACCTTCCCAGGCTAAGCCATGAGGCTTCACACCCTGGGATGGAGGGACCAGCGATGTCTAAAATAAATAGTGTACCAGCTGGCTGTGAACTAGAAAACTTCCAAGTGTCTTAAAATGAGGCAGAGAAAATTTTTTTAAACTTTCTTTAGCTCTTTTAACTACAGCAGGACCCAAGTCTGGAGAACGAGATCAGAGTTTTACCACATGCTCTGCGCAAAGAGAACTCAGAAGTTGATACAGGAAGGATGCAGCCAGGCCCCTCCAGCCTTGGAGCTTCATGGGAGAAACGAGGAACTCTGAGGAGTAAAGGCAGACTTTCAGAGCCACGGCATGTCCACTGAGGGGAACTCAGAAGTGTAGGCAGTGGCAGGGGGACCCAGACGTTCCCCAGTGAGGGGCGGTGGAGAGGGCTGATGGCCCGGCAGAGCCCTCCGGCTCAGATGTCGAGGACCTGTGGCTGGGAGCCTCGCTCCAGGAGACCCCTTCAGCATCAGCCTTCCCTCCAAGTATGCCCCTCCCTACCAGAGACATTCCTGGTGAGAAGGGGGAGAGGGAAAAGACCTGCAGGACTGAGATATACAAAAGAAACAACTTCACCCAGCTGGATACAAGGCTGGACACTGAGTGGACTAAATATTTCCAACAGAGACCTGGTTAGCTGTTAAGTGTGAGATTTCCACCAACTTCCAGGGAGGAACAAGTGAGTAAGGTCAGCTCAGCAACAGGAATAAACAACTTTTTAGAACATTTGAATAAAGTGTCTAAAATCTGTAAACCCACTCACTGATTTATCAGAGGCAAGTTAATCTTACTGTGATGCTTTTTAACTAGTAAAAGACAAAATTAAGAATTATAAAAGATACAACTTCACAAAGGACTAAATTCTAATAAGTAGTTAAATGAGGGCTGTCCAACAATCTCATTCAATTGTTAATCAAACATTTAGTAAGTATCACATAAAAATACTCTGATAAGCACTGGATCAAAGAGAAATATAGGGTTTCTGCCACTTGACAAAGTGAGACAGCTAAGAGAAGCATCTGGCAGCTGTCAATGGAGAACTCGGAGCCCAGAGGGCAGATACAAGGCTAAGCTGTGCCTTCACTCCCCTGGTCTGAAGCACTTGGGGCCCTTCTACACTCAGAACTACAACACATTCACAGTGGCTTCTGACTAAAGGCACAGAGGTCCCTCGATTGTGAACCAAAGGCTGCTGGGGTGGGCGCCAGCTACTGAGTGAGAGATGAGACGACACAGAGGGTCCGAACGACACCTCAGTTTGATGGCAAGAGAGGTATAGTGAGGAATTAGAAAATTTAGCAGCAATATCCAAATAATAAAATAAACTGAAGACCACTTCACTTGTAGACTTCTTAAAGGATGATATAGAATTGTGAAAATGAACTATTTATCCCATTCCAATTTATCCCATCAAGTAATGATAAACAACTAGGCATGCTTCTTCCCATTTATAAGTTAAAATGTATACCAACATAGCTTATTGCATAAAAAACACATGAAATACCATTTGATTTCCATTACCAATCAGGTAGTCGTTTTTATAGAAGTGACACTTTCATTAGAGCAACACTAAATAAATATGAGATTTCACAGTAACGTGTAGAAGAATGCATCCCGGTTGATCAAAATGGCACCAAAAGAGTGCTTAGCTCTTCAAGCATCAAATCTGTGACATCAACACCACCAAGTCTGAAGACTTGATCCTGCTCCTGACTGCCCGCCCTTCCACGAGATATGCTGCCAGGGAAGTGTTGCAGGCAAAGTCTGGCAAGAACGAGGAAAGCAGCAAAGCACCAGAGAACCAGCTACGTCCATGCAGCTGAGCACGGGCGTGTCTCAGGCATGTCTTCCTTTCCTCTTTGTTAGTGCTCTCTGAGCACCCTGCCCACAGATAGGTCCCCACCACTCTGCTGCCTCTCACTTCTGATGAGACAGGAGGCCAGGTCCCCCATAGGAGGCCTCCTTCAAATTACAATGCTGCCTCTGAACTGGGAATTATCTATCCCAAATCTCAACAATTTAGCTAGCAGATGGACAACCCAAGCCACAGTGAATTGCTCTCATTCAGTATCTCCATTTTAAAAAGGAAAAAACATGCTATGGATACAGACAAACTGTTTTTGCCAACTACAAAAAAGGATTTTAAATCATTCTGTAGCTCTAAATGACTCTCCTCATTGATTAGCAATAAAACAGTAAAACAATCTTGGCTTTGTTTTAGGGCTTTAGAGTTAGCTACCCAGTTGATAAAAATTATGTTAGTATTCTCATTATACATACTCATAGCCATTTTTATGTCATTGCCATAAAGTGGTAAGAAGAATCCCTCTACAATAAATCAATGACTTACTGGTTCTTGCCTAGTCCCAAAAGTTTAAAAAAGATGGGCCTTTCCTCCTCCTATCTAAAGACACTGGGTTTTAGCTGATGTCAGCCTTGCAAAGCAGGTTTTGTGACAGGTAAACACGGACAGTTGCATAACTTCTTTTGATGTCTGATAGCTACTCTGCAAGGAAGAAACTCTTAACCCAAGGGCGCGGGAGGCAGCAAACAGAAAAACTACCAGGGCATGTTCTTTAACTTTGGATGCCTATCTTCTGTGTGTATGATCCATTTCAACAATTAGTGCCACAGATTTGCATGCGTCATTCTCTCATTCACTGTTAGGAACCAATATGGTAGGCAAGAGGCCACGGAGGAAGGTGACCAGAAAGCCTCTGTGTCTTCTCAGCACTTGCTGCCCTTTCTGGCACCTGCTCCCTCACCAGAACGTAACAGATGGGAGGCAAGGCCAGGGCAGGATGCCCCACACCAAACACAAGGCCTGGCCATGGCAGTCATCACAGGGGGTTCAGATCTGGGCTCCCTCATTGCCAGGTGTGAACCATGGACAGGCCCAAAACTGCTCTGTGCCTCTCAGGTCCTTCCCCTGTCAAATGGTTAACAGTTCTACCTGCCTCAAAGGATTGTTAGGAGAACCGCAAGAGAATGCTTATAAAACACTCAGAACGATGTCTGGCATCGAAAAAGCAACATGCTGGTGTTTGTTCAATTAACTCAATATTTGTAGAATAAAAAAAAGTAATCTTTTAGAAGGAAAAAAGGTACGCTATCTGCTAATTAAGTTATCCAAATCCTGGATATTTAAGGACTATCTTATATTAAAGCCACTTGTTCAAGTTCCTATTTATCAGAATAAAAGGAGGTGTTATGGCCTTCTTGATTGTTTTTCAGAGGAAAGACTATGAAATACCCAACTTTAGAACAGTTTAAAAACAACCAACTATATTTTCTCTTAAAATCTCCATATTTTTGTGTTACATACTTTTTTTAAATCCTTTGAGACTTGGACAATTTTCTTAAAAGTACAAATATCACCTATGTACTCATTAGAACATTAAAAACAGTGCTGAATGTTTTCCAGAATGTTTTCACATACGGTATCTTATGTGATTCTTACCAAAATGTTCTAAGTTGTGCAACTAAGATCATTCCCTGCCTACACTGCGAAAACTACAATTCCATGACTGGTAGGAAGAAGTGGCAGATCTAGGAATTTTATGACCAAATGCCCTTCCTACTAAAACATGTAGTCATGGTCCTACAACAGAGAGAAAATATTTTTTAAAATAAACAAATGAACAATTGTTTACTATTGGCTCTAGAACACAATTACATGCCACTATCTCTCACCATGAAACTCTGCCACTAATTGTCTTTTGATTTAGTTTAAGACCAAAGAGTCAAGTAGGCATCATGTATGCAAAGCAGATCCCAGGCACAGGGATAAACCACATGTAAATGAGATCTGAATGCATTACAAACAAAACAATCAGAGAGGTTCAACAAGAGAAACTAGCAAAGTGCATAGGGGCCCCATTAGCCTTAGAGGAAAGGAAGGCTCCACAACCTGATAAAATCACTTGACTGATTCTAAACTACACATTAAAACAATAAGATGAGAAGGTGGAAAACTTCGGATCCACACAGTCCTCACAAGACTATTTTAAGAACCTGCTGGGCCTTCAGGAGGCAGGAGAACATTTAGCCTAAGAAACTAGAAGAATTTTAATTCAACTGTCAATTTTCTTTTTCTGTGTTAATCATCTAGTATCATCTATTATGTTACTATGAAATAATAAACAGAAAATGTTTTAATAAGGAAATTTACTTTTCCAATAAGTGATTTTCATTCACTATCTGAAAAGTTGAGAAAAGAGCTAAAAGAGGGAGCATTTTCATCACTGAAAACAGATGCCTGAGTGATATTAGTACTTCCAGGAAAAGAAAAAGCCAAAATCAAAAGCAACCTTTTGGTTGGGCCTGGGAAAGAGACCCTAGCCTCACATGTAAGCTACTAAAATGAGAGGAAAGGGAAGTTCACTTCTGCTTTAATGCTCAGTACAAAGGGCAAACGTACCCTAAATATTCAGAATAATTGAATTATAGAGGGTATTTTATTTTTTTTATTTTTAAAATAAATTTATTTATTTATTTTTGGCTGTGTTGGGTCTTCGTTGCTGTGCGCAGGCTTTCTCTAGTTGTGGCGAGTGGGGGCTACTCTTTGTTGCAGAGCACAGGCTCTAGGCACGCGGGCTTCAGTAGTTGTGGTGCACGGGCTTCAGTAGTCATGGCACACAGGCTTAGTTGCTCCGTGGCATGTGGGATCTTCCTGGACCAGGGCTCGAACCTGTGTCCCCTGCATTGGCAGGCGGATTCTTAACCACTGTGCCACCAGGGAAGTCCCAAGGGTATTTTAGAGATTTAAAATATAGCCTTAGCTGACCTCAAGTAGCTTCTTGAACTTATCTAACACTGAAATTTCAAGGTAATTTAACACAACTACAGTAATTTAAGTGATTAGTTCCAGAATAAGGAAAAACACAGAAAATACCCTGTTGGAAAACCAAGTAAAAATACATACGATATACACATAAAGAAAGGAAAAAAGATGATAAGCAAGCATGGGCAACTGCTGAAAAGGAACAAAACAAGTTTACAGGAAGGACAATGTACTCAAAAAACAATACACATTACTCCAAGCTGTAGGTTTGGTGTCTTATTACAAAACCATCACACTGCCAATTAACCTTCAACCTTTGTCCAGATACCACAGTCTGTTTGAACCTTCTACTACATTAGGATAAGGATGACACAGTGACCAATAAGTAGTTCAGAGTAGCTAATACACAATTATGTGTTCATTATATTGACTCTGGTGGCCTATTCAGACACTTGAAAGATGAAATCCAATTTAAATTTAAAACGCACTTGAACAGCACACCACATGTATGTGGTATGCTACCATTTTTGTAAAACGGGGGGGAAAATGTATGGAAGTGGTTTGCACACACTGAAAAAAGCCTGGAAGAATGAACAAGAAACTACTGATAGCAGCTGGCTTTTTTGGGGGTGGAATGGCAGTGGGGAGAAGACTTCACTATCTCTTTAAATCTTTGAGGTTTATATCATGGATTGAATTATTCAATCAAGAAAATTAATTTAGGATGGATCAAGAGGGTTTTATGAAAAGTGAAATAAGTTGGACAGAGAAAGACAAATAGCATATGATCTCACTAATATGTGGAATCTAAACAACAAAACAAACAAAATAAAACAAAATGAAAACAGACTCATAGAAACACAGAACAAAGGGGTGGTTGCCAGAGGGAAAGGGGATCAGGGGTGGGGAAAATTAGGTGTAGGGGATTAAGAGGTACAAAGCTCCAGTTATAAAATAAATAAGCAATGGTGATGTAACATACAGCATAAGGAATATGGCCAAAAATATTGTAATAACTTTGGGGACAGACAGTTACTAGACTTACCATGGTGATCATTTCATAATGCATGCATGTCAAATCACTATATAGTATACCTGAAACTAACATAATATTGTATGTCAACTATATTTAACTTAAAAAATTTTTAAATCATTAATTTAACGACCCCCCTCCCCAAGTTTAGAGGCACACAGCATCCTATTACACGTATTTCAGGTGACCCAAATGAAAAATTGACTGGGCAATTAAAACAACATATTTCCATAGCTCTGGGAAAACTGGTCTTGAAGATTTGAAACTTTTTTTCCACTAAATTTAGCAATAAATCTCTTATCGGTCTTCTCAGATTTAACTCCCGAGCAAGAGCCAAGGCCACACATGCAAATAAAATCTACTAGAAAGAGAGGCTTTCAAGAAAAAATTTCTTTACCCCGCAAGCAGATCATGGAAAGAAAGCCTTGTTGATCAGATTACAACAAACAACCCTGTAAAAAAAATGCCTTTTCTGGTTTTCTAATTCTTATGAAGGAAATAATACCCTACCAATAAAAAGCAGGCAAACAAATCATGTTTGCACTAGGCTAGAGGAAAGAGGGAGCCTCTGATCTGAGCTCTTTTAAGTCTTTGAGCTTGCCATTAATATTGCAAATCAGAATACTTATTTTCTAGTTTTAGGGCTGAAATTAATTAGCTATGTGACCATGAGGAAGTCACTTAACCTCTCTGAGCTTTCTATTCTTCTGACTAGCTGGGATGCTGGAATACAAGATTTTAAAGATCCTTTCCAGCTGTAGGATTCTTGGACACCAACTCCCATCATCTGTTTCCAATAAAAATAATTTAACCACTAAATTAGCTAAGGGATAAAGAAAGGTGCTCCCTTAAATAAAAACATCTTAACTGTTAAAGTGAAAACAACAAAGACCCAGAAATGAAAATAAGTAGAGAAGACAAAAGAGACTTCCCTGGCCCCATTGTCCCTACCCTCTGACATTTTGTAAACCAGAATGTTATTTCCAGTAATACACTCATTTGGAAAATTATTTAACAACATTTTTGAAATTTTCAGAAGCAAAGAACAATATACGTTTAATAAAAAACCACCATAAAATTCCAGGGTCTTCTTTGATGACTCTGATTTAGGGAGTTCATAGTGTTTGAAATCACACTCTCATCCTAATATGTAGTTAGCCCATCTCCAGGTCATTCACACACAAGGAAATCAATGATCCTTTGTCTTCATTCCAGAAAGAAAAGGGCTACACAGTGTATGACCTGCCCCATCCCCCAAATCCGTTCTCACTTTCCTCCCGGCACGTGGTGGCCGCCCAGCTAGAGCAACTTTCCAGCCCCTCTGCTGGGAGACGTGACCTGGGTTATGTTCTCACCAACAGAATGTGGGCAGAATGATGAGCAACCCCACCCGCCCACCTGAACAGGTACCCATGCCCTGCACGCCTGCTCCCCCATACTCATCACCTGGCTTCGGCCACACAGACAAAGATGGTGCCCTCAGGCCTAGAGCAACGAGACAGGGAGAATCTGGGCTCCTGCACGACTACCAAGAGCAGAGCCACTCACAGCCGGACGCCTCCCCTTACAACTGTCATGCCCGGCAGAAACAGTTTCCTCACACCACTGTCTCCTGGGGCAAATGCAGCAAGAGCTCGGGCTCCGCCCTACTGAGACAGTGTGCCTTAGGTACCTATGGCTCTTCTCCACAGGGACAGTCAGCCCCAGACCAGTGCAGCTCCTACCAATGATCTCAAACACAAAATCTAGAAAGTTCGCCAGCTTATTACCACAACTCATTAAGGATACCTTTTCCAAGGAGTTCTGAAATCAAACTGAATCTTAATTCTTGAAAGCAGGAGTCTGAAAAATATGACAGAAAACATACCAAATGTGCCCTAAAATCCTCTAGGTCCACAAGTTCCCACACCACACTTCTTTAGAGATGCCAAAGCTGCCGCCTTCGTGAAAGTAAAAAAAAAAAATTAGACTGTAATAATATATCTTCGACAGTTTAAAAATGACATTTCCTATTCTTTAACCCACATAGCTCCCCAGTACCCTGGCTTTCCCTTTCTTAGTACTAAGACCATTCTAACAGGATATAAAGAAAAGAGGGATGGGAAGACTTAGGTATACGACTTAAAACATGGAAAAGTTATATTAGCTTGATCATTAAAACCTGGTTAACTCAATGCATTCGCACTTTCTGGCATTTGTGGGCATAGGTCTTTCCTCAAAAAATGTTTACTGGCCCACAATCCCAACAGGAGATGAAGCAATTTCCTAGATACGTCTCCAACTATTACCTGGGTCTGGTTCATGTAGTTCTCTGGTTGTCACCCAACACGAAGCCACATTAGGACACCCTTGCCTCCCTTTGTTGAAAACTAGGTTACAGCTCTGTCACTAAAGAGTCAAGAGTAAGTACTTACACAGCCCTTTCTGATATTCTGCATTTGTCTCTTATTTTATGTCCAGATGCTTATGTCAGTCATGTTATCTGTCCACTTCAGCATATGTGCTACTTACCTTGAGCCTAGGGTTATCCAACAGTCCAAGAAAATTGAATGAGGCAAAGTTTATACATTCTTTTCCATTCACCACAATGTTATGGCTTGGAGGGCTGGGGAAAGAGACAAGACTGGTATACTTCAGCAGTCATTCTTGTTACAGGACACACATTATCAGCTGTCCAGAAGAGGGAAGGCGACAGGACACCCAAGTGTTGCCATTCTACTCTGTTTGCACTCTAGCCTCCTCTCTCTCTTTTTATTCTTAAGAAGTAGAATTAGACAGTAGCATATTAAAAGTCAGACACTCGGTCATCAGCTCTACTCTTAATAGGTCGCCCCGCACTACTCAGATAAAGAAGTGAGCTAGAAGTCCACGGCGCCTAGATTACTGGCACACCGCTGCTTTAGCTCTAAAACTCACTTAAGAAAGAAGCTGCTAAATAAAGTACCTGGAATGAGACACACAGGGAGGAAACATAAGAAGATCAAGATCAAAGGTATGAAGAGGCAGAGCAAGCAACAATCTTACAGTTAAGTGGTTTAAAAATACATGTTACTAGGACGTCCCCGGTGGTCCAGTGGGTAAGACTCTGCGTTCGCGATGCAGGGGGCCTGGGTTTGATCCCTGGTGGGGAACTAGATCACGCATGCACGCTGCAACTAAGAAGTCTGCATGCAGCAACTAAGAAGTCCGCATGCAGCAACTAAGACCCGGCGTAGCCAAAATAAATAAATAAATAAAAATAAATAAATATTAAAAAAAATTACATGTTACCTACAGGAAGCCACCAAAAGAATAAGTAAGCGCTGTTCCCAATTTCTAAAGTTAATGCTGGAATACCATTTAAAAGGAATCCCCCTCATCCAAAAAGGGGGGAAAATAGAGTGGCCAGTTGCATAGGAGAAGCATGGATTGAGTTCAGCTGAGACAAGAGATGGGCTCTTGAGGAGACAACCTATTATGTCCTCTGCTGACAAATACTCTAGCTTTAAGTCATGCTTCAAAAACACTGGCCAAACTATGGGACATGAGCTATTAAAGGGTTGTGAGATCAATTCACTTAGTCACAGCCAGCCTATTTCACCTAAAGTAAACCATAAGAATAGGATGGAATGGAAATGCACCAACAGGGCCAGGGAAAGGACGGTGGCACGGAACTGTTCTACACATGCATTGCTCTGTGCACTGGGCTGCTCTGTAAAATGCACTGTGGTCAGAAAAGACGGGGGAACACCACTCTCACTGGTATGTTTTAACAGAACTGGTTTTCTATGAGAAAAATAACGAAAGATGCTGGGAAACCAGGGAAGGAAAAGAATGACTACTTGAAGTAAATTCACAAAAGCAGATGAACTCACACAAGACTCGGTGAAAAGAACATGGTTGTGGAGTCAGGCAGGTCCCGTCAGTATTATGGCTACTGACCACTTCAGAAACTCAGGGATGTTACCTGGCCTGCATAAGCCTCAATTTCTTCATCTCTCAACTTGTCTTTGTAAGAGGTGTTCATTACATATTTTCTTCTTTTTTCCTATTGCTTCAAGAGCTTCTTCTCTTTCAAATAATCCACTGTTATTGAGTTTCCCACTTCCCAGGACTTCTTTAGTTTCGTAAGTCCTCCCTGATGTGGAGGTGTTGGCACCCACAAAAAGATGAAAAAGCAAAATATCCACGTAGACAAGTCTGTACTAACGGTTGCTGCTGTGAAAGTTGAGGCCATTCTACAAAAACTGTGACACACAGAGAAATCAAACTATCAGGAATAAGTACACCCAAAGCCCCTGACCAGAGTCGATAAGCTGCCAGCATGACGTAGGGATGCAGACACCTTGTTTCTGCCTAGCACATGGGGCAGGAAAGGAAAACAGTTTCCACGAGAAGTGGAAGGCTAGCACCTGTGCCCCACGCAGGCTTGCAGCAGTAAGCCAGACAGGGCACTTAACACAGGAATACTGGAGCTGAAGACACTTCAAAGTTGCTCACAGAGGCAAATAAAACCGATACAGAAAGACATCTCCACAACAAGGCTTCAGAAGAGTCAAAGGAGGGAAAATAAAACCCTTCCCAGCCAAAACCCACAACCACACTATTAGTGAGAGTCAGTAATCACATAAGTGAACTTAGAAATAGGACAATGGTGCTTTACCAGAAATAAACTAATACTACAGACCCCCATTAACAACAGGTTTGGCACTTGAGGGAGAACAGACAACCGGACGACTGAAAGAATCCAGAACTCAAGAAAATTGTGTATACAGGAACACCTCAGAGATACTGCGGGGTCGGTTCCAGACCACCGCAATGAAGCAAGTATAGCAATCAAGAGAACCACATGAATTTTTTGGTTTCCCAGTGCATGTAAGTTATGTTTACTCCATACTGTAGTCTATTAAGTGTACAGCAGCATTATGTCTAAAAAACAATGTACACACCTTAATTAAAAAATAATTTATTGGGACTTCTCTGGTAGCGCAGTGGTTAAGAATGCACCTGCCAATGCAGAGGACACAGGTTTGATCCCTGGTCGGGGAAGATCCCGCATGCCACAGAACAACTAAGCCCGTGCTCCACAACTACTGAGCCTGCACTCTAGAGCCTTCGAGCCACAACTACTGAGCCCACGCACCGCAACTACTGAAGCTGCACGCTCTAGGGCCCGTGTGCTGCAACTACTGAGCCCACATGCTGCAACTACTGAAGCCTGTGCGCCTAGAGCCCTCAACAAGAGAAGCCACCACAGCAAGAAGCCTGTGCACCACAACGAAGAGTAGTCCCTACTTGCCACAACTAGAGAAAGCCCACGTGCACCAATGAAGGCCCAACGGAGCCAAAAATAAATAAATAAATAATAATTTATTGCATTGGGAGTGGCCAAGATGGCAGACTAGGAAGACCCTGAGCTCACCTCCTCCCATGGGCACACCAAAATTACAACTATTTACAGAGCAGCTATCAATAAGAATGACCTGAAGACTAGCAGACAAAATCTTCCACAACTAAAGATATAAAGAAGGAATCACAATGAGATGGGTAGGCGAGGTGCAGACATGGTATAGTCAAGACCGATACCCGCAGGTAGGTGATCCACAAATGGGAGAATAATTACAATTGCAGAAGCCCTTCCCAAGGAGTGAGGGGTCTGAGCCCGACAAGAGGTTCCCCAGCCTGGATGTCCTGCACCAGGAAGATGAACCCCCAAAACATTTGCGTTTGTTTTTTTAATTTATTATTTATTTACTTATTTTATTTATTTTTGGCTGCACCAGGTCTTAGTTGAGGCATGCGGGATCTTCATTGAGGCATGCGGGATTTTTCGTTGTGGCACGTGGGCTTCTCTCAAGTTGTGGTGTGCAGATTTTCTCTTCTCTAGTTGTGGCGCGCAGGCTCTGGGGTGTGTGGGCTCTGTAGTTGTGGCGCAGGGGTTCCAGAGCGCATGGGCTCTGTAGTTGGCAGCACGTGGGCTCTCTAGTTGAGGCGCGTGGGCTCGGTGTAGTTTTGGTGCATGGGCTTAGTTGCAACACTGCATGGGGGATCTTAGTTCCCTGACCAGAGATTGAACCCGGGTCCCCTGCACTGTAAGGTGGATTCGTACTGGACCACCAGGGAAGTCCCAAACATTTGGTTTTGAAGGTCAGTGGAGCTTCCTCTAGGGAGAGCCAGAGTGCTGTGGGAAACAGAGACTGCACACAAAATCTCAAACACTCCAGGACCCAGGGCAGAAGAAGTAATATGAAAGGAGCTACTATGAACTACTTCATGAACTACTTCTATGAACTACTTCATGCCAATGCATTTGAAAACAAAAGAAGAAATGAACAATTACTAAATGGCAGTAACAAAAACGTACTCAAAAAGGAAATATGAACAGCTTTAAAAACTCACTGAAGGGCTTCCCTGGTGGCGCAGTGGTTGAGAATCTGCCTGCTAATGCAGGGGACACGGGTTCGAGCCCTGGTCTGGGAAGATCCCACATGCCACGGAGCAGCTGGGCCCGTGAGCCACAATTGCTGAGCCTGCGCATCTGGAGCCTGTGCCCCGCAACGGGAGGGGCCGCGATGGAGAAAGGCCCGCGCACCGCGATGAAGAGCGGTCCCCGCACCGCGATGAAGAGTGGCCCCCGCTTGCCGCAACTGGAGAAAGCCCTCGCACGAACTGAAGACCCAATACAGACAAAAATAAATAAATAAATTAATTAAAAAGAAAATCCTTAAAAAAAAAAAAAAAAAAAAAAACTCACTGAAGACATTAAATTCATGATTAAAAATCTATGCTCAACAGAACAAACACAAATAATGTTGCCACGAAAACTATAAGACTAATATACCTCTGATACCAAAGCTGGGCCAGCACAGTAAGGGAAAAGAAAAAGACTAAACTCATTTTTCAATACTGATGCTAAAAATACCAAATATTAGCAAAAAAAAAAAAAAATACAACAATTAATAAAAATTAACCAAATAGTCATGCTTAAATAGGATTTATCACTGAGTTGTAAGAGTTCTTTTTATATATTTAATATTTTGGATACTAGCCCCTTAACAAATATATGACTTGAAAATATTTTCTTCCATTTTGTGGGGTTTTGTATCATTTCTCTAGTAGTGGACTTTGAAGCACAAATGTTTTTTAATTTTAATGAAGTCCAGTTTGTCTATTTTTTCTTTTGCTGCTTGTGCTTTTGTGTCGTATCTAAAAATCTCTGGCCAATCCAAGATTATGAAGATTTACTCTTTTGTTTTCTTTCTTCTAAACTAAGAACTTATAGTTTTTGCTCTTAAATTTAAGCCCATGATTAATTTTGAGCTAATTTTTACACATGGTGTGAGGTCAGGGTCCATCATCATTCTTTTACATGTGTATATCCCGTTGTCCCATCACAATCTGTTAAAAAGAGTATTCTTTCCCTACTGAATTGTCTCAGCATTCTGTTGAAAATCAATGGACCATAATTTAAGGTTGTCCACACATTTTTAAGAGTAAGACACTGAAATGCTAATTGCAAGCACTGTGTAAATGGGCTTGGCTTCTTTGTAAATGGTGGGCTTCACTCTATGATAATGAGACACAGACTTGTTTATTCATCTGTGGAGACCCCAAACTCAAAATTTTCTGTTTTTATTCTCTTGACTTTGAGTTTCACCAGAGAGGAATCCTCCAGTGAGGTGTATATGAGGATATAAATCTGGTTGCCAACGTTCTGAAAGCTGCGTTGGAGGAAACGGGATTAGCATCCCATTATTCACTATATACTTGCTTTCTGTTCGAGAATGGCACCCGCCTCCTCACACATTCTTAGGACTTTCAATTGATATTTAGCCTTTCCGGAGAGTAAATCTCCCATCTTTCTGCAAGTCTACAGAGCTGAGATCTGGGGTGAGGATGAGTGGCATGGTTGCTTGCAATTTTTCTCATAAAAATTTATGTATATGCTTAATTAATGTAAAAAACATCGATCAGCACAATTTAATATAGCAATGGATTAGAGGAGAAAAGTCACAACCATCTCAATAAATAAAAAAAAAAATTAATAAAATTTAACACTGACTTTAAAACTAACAAAAAGTTCCCTTAGCAAACTAGGAAGAGAAAGGAAGGCCTATAACACCATACAGGTTATCCCTTAAAAGCCATCCGGAACAAGATACAGAGGCCCTTGTTACCACTCCTATTCAACACTGCATGGTAGGTATCCTAGCCAATGCAATAACACAGAAACAAGAAGAAAATGATGCCTCATGACAGAAGTGAAAACTCTTTGGAACCCAGAGACGAAGCTATTAAAAGATATGCAATGTTAATTTCCTGGTTGTGATACTGTACTATAGTTAAGCAAGATGTTACCATTGGGGGAAACTGATGAAGGGTATATGAAATCTCTCTGTATTATTTCTTACAACTGCATGTGAATCTACTATTATTTCCAAATAAAAAGTAGGGAAAAAAAAGGTAAGCAAAATCTTTATGAAGAACGTTATGTAACTTCTCTCAGAGACATAAAAGACCTAAGTATACAAGTGACACACAAGGTACGTGGTGAAGAGATTCAGTATTAGCAATATACCAATTCTCTCCAAATTAATCCATAAATTCAATGCATTACTAGTCACAAACCCAAACCCATTTTCTGGTCAAATCTGAGCAGCTAAACCTAAACTCATAGTGAAGAGTCAAGGATAGCCTAGACAATTGTGAAGAACAAGGAGGTGAAGGACTCACTCTAGTCAAGGCCTATTATTAAGCTGTGGTATAAGCGAGGTTCTGGCACAGGGAGAGATAAATATACCAAAAGAATAGAAATAAAGCCAGAAACAGATCCTTTATAAGGGAACTTGACATATGAAAGAAGGGAAATTTCCAATCAGTAGGTAAAAAATGGACTATTCAACTAATAATGTTGGGACAACTAACTGTCATATGGAAAACAGGCAAATTAGACCTTTGTGGTAGGAAGGATTTTATAACCATAACATTAATGATTGGTAAGTCTGATTTCAGGACAAGTAAAACTTTCATGAGACCAAAGAAATTCACGAAAGTGAAGAATACAAGCCTCTCTCAGATCAGACCAGAAGTAGAAGGACATACTCAGGAGACTATCCTACATCATATTTTTAAATAGAATACTAAACACTTTCATGGCAACAGGCATGCTGTGGCAAAAGTATAAATATAAGCAAAGGAAAAACATCTACCAACTTCAAGATGGTGGTTATCTTGCCTGGGAGGCAAGAGTAAGTGATAGATGGGAAGGGATTTCTTTAGTGATACACTTGACCCCTGAACAACATGGGTTTGAACTGTGCAGGTCCACTTATACACAGATTTTTTCAACAGTAGATACTACTGTACTACATGATCCACAGTTGCTTGAATCCATGGATGTAGAACCACATATCTGGAGGAACTGCGTATCTGGAGGGCTGACTCTAATTTATATGCAGGTTTTTGACTGCCCAGAGGGTCAGGGCCCCTAACCCCCATACTGTTCAAGGGTCAACTGCATTTCTAATGTTTTATTTCTTTTAAAAAATAGATTTAAAGTAAAGAGAGCAAAATGTTAACACCTATTACTTCTGGGTGGCAGATACATATGTGCCTGATATTTTCTGTATACTTAAATTTAAGAAATAAAAATAAAAATAAATAAAACATTGGAAGCCAGGAGGTAGGTAGCATAAGTGAGCTGAAGTTTCATAATTCATATTGTGAAAGTCAACAGGCACTGCCTATCATTAATCAATCAAGAAACAGTAGTGTAAGCATACTGCTAATATCTAGCTATGAAGGTAACCTTCAACAGATCTAAAATCAGAAACAATCCAGGTGGGAAAAAGTAGGAATGCTGTTTTTCATTTTAACTGTCTTCCCATTTGAAATATTACATGTGTGTATTACTTTAAAAAATATATATATATATATATATTTTTAAAAAGGGACAAACTCAGAAACCCAAATTGGAGACTATTAAAAAGCAGTTTCTGATCTCCAGAAATTTCTAAAAATCTTATTTCAGTTAAAAAAGGAATACTATATAAACCACTGTATACTTTGGTTTCCTACAGGAATCCAAATATAAGCCCTTGACTAGCAAAAACAATTTACCCTGAAACGATGTTGTAGTTGAGAGCAGGATGGTCTTTTGAGACAGGAGGAACAAGAGGTTCTGGTTGCCACTCTTCAATCAATTCTTCCTTTTCCTACAGGAGAAAAGCAGTTAAAATACAGTGCAGTGCTAATTACTGGACAGCAACTCTAGCGGTATCTAAGCTGTTTGTTGTAATGGAACCATCATAATGAACACACTGCTAGACACACACGTCCAGCTGCTGTGCCTGGAAATGACACAGAATCACTATTGAGTTTTGTGCACTTAACCCCTCACCTCTTTCCTTATCTCAGGCTAAAGGCTCTTTTTCCATGAAGCTTTGTGGCTGACTGGAAATTTCTTAAAAACTGTATTTCTATGTTCAGGATTTTTCACTGTGGGAAGTAGGAAGTATAACTGCTACTGATGATAAAACAAAAAGTCTATAACACAAAGGTGAGAGGCATGACTGCAGGTAAGGGAGCTCAGCCTCTACTGCAAGATATGACAGACAGCCATGCCTTAAGTTCTTACAGGCATGACTGTCACAGGAAGGGATCAACTAGACTACAAAGCACTGTTTCTACAAGCCATTGGCAAGGATTCAGAAGTAACTGAAATATACCAAAAGACTCTCTTATAATAATTATTGTAATAGGATTTAGTTGTTTGGAAATTTCTCATAAAAAACCACTTTATTCCTTTTACCTGTTATTTCATGCATTCCAAGTATTTTGACTATTTTGAGTTTCTTATCCTTTCTTGAACTAGAAAACAATGTAATTTTGAAAATGTAGTCTGGATGTACAGGATGAGATGAGGCACCTGATGAACATGACAGCCACAGTAATTCTTGCCTTACATAGGCCCACTCTCAATACTTCTATTTTCACACTCCTGTTAAATGCTTCTGTGCACTTTTCTCCAATAGAAATAGAGAATAGGCAATCCTAGAATAGGCAATTTTAGGGCATGGCTAGGAGCTTATTCACCTGATGCTCAGGCACTCAAAAATGCTGGCTGAATAAATCAGCCAATAAATTCCTCATCTATTTCTGCCAATGACTGCACAGAACAGCAGCCTGAACAAGCCTGAAGTATGTATCATGCATACTGTCCACTTGCTACCACAGAGACAGATTTGAGAATCAACTCAAGATTGCCTGGTATTCAAGAGTCTCTGCAGGGGACTTCCTTGGTGGTGCAGTGGTTAAGAATCCGCTTGCCAATGCAGGGGATATGGGTTCAAGCCCTGGTCCGGGAAGATTCCACATGCTGCAGAGCAACTAAGCCCGTGCACCACAACCACTGAGGCTGTACTCTATAGCGCGTGAGCCACAGCTACTGAGCCTGCCTGCCACAACTACTGAAGCCCGCACACCTAGAGCCCGTGCTCCGCAACAACGGAAGCCACCATAATGAGAAGCCTGCGCACCTCAACGAAGAGTAGCCCCCGCTCGCTGCAACTAGAGCAAGCCCACGCGCAGCAACGAAGACCCAACGCAGCCAAAAATAAAATTAATTAATTAATAATAAAAAAAGAGACTCTGCAGACCTATAAAACTGAGAAGGGCATTTCTTCTTTGCTGCCATAAGTTAAGCTTTAGAAACACTCATATCGTTTTTTTTTCTTCCACAGCTTTTAGGGTAAGATGTCAGTGATTACTGAATCTTGCTCTAGGTAAGTTCTGCTTTTAGAGGGTTATCCTAAAATTATGTTTCAGTATCCTTCTTTTAAAATGCATATTTGTGTGGACTGACTTGTTTAAACTGAAACTAAGAATATTAGCAATGATCAACCCCTTAAAAAGCTGGGCTAGAAATCTATTCCATGGCCTCACGGTCATTCACGTGGAGTTCCTGAATACCAAGGGAAAAGAGCAGCGACAGGGCTTCTGGCCCGGAGAGCCCGATCCTGCTGCGACACCATCAGAGGTGTGTCCTATGGCACACTCGCCTCACACGGTATTCATAAAACACAGGCGGGGCTGCGGATCTACGGTCAAGTTTAGGGCAGTTCTCCAAACAGCAGTTCAGATAGCCACTGTCATATTAAAGGTTACAAGAAATCATGCAATGAGACACCTCTTTAGTCTTCTTTACCCAGGTTTCCAAAACTTATTTGCCCTAAGAACCATCTGCTGCATATCCCTTGTCCCCTAGGGGGGATACTGCCTGACCATCTCATGACAAATATGAATGATCAGGACAGCAGGGGCAGCCAGTGAAACCAGGGAAACAATCGCCACATTGCTGTAATTCCATTCCACTTGCACTTCCTTCTGTGAATGCTCCAGAAGAGAGCTGTGCTCCATCATTGTGCCGCACTCAATGCTGCCTTGTGAACCAAAGTTTCAGGCATTTTTGTGGGAAAACATCTCTCACCGTCTCTGTATCCCTAAGTAGTATTCTGGCACACTGCTACAGAGGCCGGATAAGGAAACAATCCAAGCTACAGAAACCACACTGCAGTCAAAACTGCTCTTCCTCTCACACCTGGGGCACAGTTACTAAGCGTTCCTACGTGCGTGAGAAGGTAGGGGATGCCACAAACCCCTTGGTCCCTCATACTAACAGACTCGAAGTGGGCAGGACTGCAAGTCCTCTCGACACTTCTGCTTCCTAAGGTTTGCCTAGCTTGGGCTGGAGCTGGGTCCCTTACCATACAGAACACATCAAAATTTGATTTGGGGTGGGAAGGTGGAGAGCAGTGGGATGGGGAGGATTCTTTCTAACTCTGAATTTCCTTTATAAAGACTACAGGGAAAACTTTCATTCAGGCTTCAGGAACAGTGGTGCTTTTCCCAAGCAACTCATGTAATCTTTCTTGTATACGGACATTTGAAATGCAGCATGCATCCATGCTTCCCGTCCAGCATCTAGTACGTTCCCAGGCTGCTGTTTACTCCTAGCAAAGTATAAAGGCCTGTAACATGGTACTCCTTTGTGTATTCACTTTATCCCTGGCTTCCCCGTATTTTGCTTACCCTGATTTCCTTACATTCCAGAAAATATTTTAACATTTATAGTTGAGCCACCACAAGTCCTTTTTCGAAAGATGTAGCAACTATAATCATACACCAAATAATAAAATAGAGATTTAACTTCTTACCTTGACTGTAAGATCAGATCGTTCTTGTAACTTGTAAGTTTTAGAGAAAAGAAGTCTGATTATCCAGAGTATTAAAATTCCTTCCAAAATAAGATGATAAGCAGGAGCCTAGGAGTCAGTCAAAAACAGAAGCAAAAACAAGAAGTGAAATAAACATTTGCAAAACCTGCACATAAAATTTAATTCACTTGCATATACTGCTCCCATGACCTTTAACCTATTTATTACTTCTTAAAATTTACTTTCAAAGCTCACTTCATTTCTACTCATTCCTTTTCCCATTTCTAACAGAAGGCAATTTCTCCTACATGAAAAATCTCTAAAACTGCAGCGTTAGGAATAAAAACATCTTTAGGAATAAAATTAATTTTTAAAATTAAATCTGACACAGAATTCCAATAGTCAAACAATATCAACTATCAGATCCTTCAGGTAATTTATATTTTTACTGGTGGGAAATGACTGTAACAAACATTTCACAGCTTCACAAGCCTTCTACAACCCCCACATACCATGGATAAATTGAGAATTATTTGGACACCAGTTTCCATAATTCTCAAAGACTTTTGCACAACTTACTATATTTCCTGTATCCCCAATAGGCCTCTTTAAATTCTCCTTGGAACGTGGCAGAGAAAAAAAGACTTTATAAGTGCTTAAAGAAATAGCAGGTCTCTTTTCTACCACAGTTCCCCGAAAGTATGTAGTGTGTTCCATGTCAACATCCACAAAGGTACTTTAATGAAATTATCCACATCAGGTCTTCTTTTCAACTGAACATTTCCAGGATAAAAGCCAGGCTGACTTCTATGTCTTACACAACTAGATACAGTAAGTGCATATAAAAGATTCCAGGTATCAACTAAACCTCCATAAGTCAGTTATCGGGTGCTACATTCCAATAGGTTGTCATTGAAAAGTCATTTAAAAGAGGTATTTATGCAAGAGGGAAGAGATATGTACATGTACAGCTGATTCACTTTGTTATAAAGCAGAAACTAACACACCATTGTAAAGCAATTATACTCCAATAAAGATGTTAAAAAAAAAGAGGTATTTAGAAACGTAAATACAAATTATTTTCAAACATTAGACAAAAAAAAAGCAATGATGATTCACGATAGTTAAAAAAGTTCAGAAGCGGGGACCAGGGAAACTGCTGACTATTTCATAAATAAACTTTCAGGTCATTGGACAAATAACTTTAAAACTACATACATGTTACATATGTATGGGTACACAGCAAGACTCCTCAAATTCTGCATACACTGTGCACAGAAATTAGAAGCAAAACCAGAAATCTAAGACTATTTTTAAAATTTGCTGATCCCTCCTGACTATAATTCATTTAAGAATGAGGACTCGACTAAAAAAATCCTTTTGGTTTTATCAATAATTGGATTATAGTTGACAAACATAAGTCCAAGTCACTAAACATTCCACTCCACAAAGAAATCCTAAGAAAAGTTGAAATGTCTACTGAATTAATAAAAATCATAAATGTGGCTTCATTTCTTCCCTAGGAAATGTTACATCAAGGAGACCTTCTCTCAAGTCTCACTCATGGTCAATACCAGGGTATGAGAAGTTACATAGTCAAAGGGCAGTCTTCAAAAAGGCAGCAACAACATATAGTAGAAATTATTCATTTCTAAGAAAGAAATCATAGATTTTAGTGGTTCTTCTTAGTCACTATAATCTACCTAAGGTTGGACATCACCTAAGCTCTATTTGCTCTCCTAACTGTTTTTTTTTTCAAAAAGTCCTGATGGGTTTTGCAATAATACATCTTGCATCATCACCCTTACCAGTAAACGCTATATTAAGTTTTAAGAAAATTATCAAAAGAAAACAGATTCACTTTAAGTGAATGTAAGCTCTGTAAGCACAGGGACTTCTACCGGTTCCCTCATTGCACTATTCCTAGCATCTAGATCTCTGCTGTCCAATACTGTAGTCACTAGCATCATTCAACTATTTCAATACACATCTAAATTAAATTAAATGAAAAATTCAGCCCCTCAGTTGCACTAGCCACGTTTCAAGTGCTTAACAGCCACATGTGGTTAGTGGGCTACTGTACTGAACAGCTCAGAGAACACGCAGAAAGTTCCATTGCACAGTGCATGGAAACTCACTAAATGTCAAATGAATGAACATTCTCCAAGACTGACATTTAAATTTCATATTATTTTACCTACTTGAAACAGCTGGCCTTTCAAAAAAGCTCCGAACTGGTCTTTCTTTAAATTTTTACTAAAATAATTTTATCTTTACAAGACAGAAGATGGGACGTAGGCGGGAAGAATGACAAACTATTTCACATACCTAAATCATTCGGCTTCCTTTCTAACCCCACGTCCCAACAAAAACAAAGTCCAACTTATTACAATTCTTTCCTCTATTCCCTGCTCCACAGTTCCGAGAACCTGTCTTCCCTGGGACCTCTCCAGACTGAGATTTTCCACTCTACTTTCATCACTCCGTTTTACCATCAGTCCCAACTCTTGTTTTTGACTAGCCTCTCTCCTGCATCCGGGCAGGACCTGGAGAGGGCTCCGCGCTCGCAGCAGCGCAATACGAGACCCCCGGCTCCGGCTCCCGCCCGTGCCTCCCTACATTCCGCCACTGGGAAATGGGTGCGCCTATGAGCCTTTCCAGCGAGGGACGCCGGGGGTCCGGGCGTAACCGGGCCAGGCCTGCCCAGGCCTCAGACCAAAAATCCACACAAAACGTCCCACCTCCCCAGGGCTGGGTGTGGTCGTGGACCCCTGGGGCCGCCAAGCTCACCTCGTAGAGCGCCTGGACCATCTCCACCAGCACCCACTGCTCCGCCACCGTCGCCATAGTTAGCCGCCAGGGTTTCCTTCCGGAAGGCGGGCCGCAGGCACGTCAGATATTGCGCGGCGCGGTCCAGTGACGTCGACACGCCCGGAAGGCGGGGCTGCCGTGAGTTGGGCCCCGCCTTCTCGCGCCTGCGTACTGGGCGGCCGGTGGCTGCGCTGGCTGAGGAAAGTTTCGGGGTGGAAGGTCAACTTGAGGTCTCGCTTGGGTGCGGGGAGGGGTGGGAAGCGGCAGGCTGGTCCCCGCAGCAGGTGTTCACAACGTGGCCCTTATGTGCCAGACCCCGTGCTAGGCTCTCAGGATGGAGAGATTTTAATGAATGGTCCTCGCGCTTGTTAGGCAGTTTGGTGCAGGGAGTTATTAATGCAATCGCAAACATATTCTTTACTTTTAAATTACATAAGTAATGCAGGAATGCATTATCGTAAAAAAAAATAGACAACTCTTATATAGCACTTACTGTGTATAAAGCCTAGCCTAAGGATTTGCAGGTGTTAAGCCATATAGGAGTTTGGTGTGGAACCTTCAAGAGCCTCTGTATCCCAACGTGGTGTGCACACACACTTCGGTTGGAATTCTTCAATATAACCGGGAGCATAGGGACAATATTGTTCTACAATTGCTTTTCTTCCATTCTTTTTTTGGCTATAAATCTTGTGTTTTTAATCAACGAAGAAGCCTATTGATTGGAATAATTTGTTATGTGTATTTCTCTTTCCGTTTTATTTAAACATTTTCCTATTGGTGAACACTTAGGTTTTTTCTACTTTTTCACCTGTTACAAACAATGCTACAGTAAACATTGATGTGCCCTATTGTCTTTCTGTGCGTGTTGGGGTATATCTGACAAGTTTCCTCGAAGTCGAATTTTACTCAATATGCACGCTAATGTCGATAAATACTGCCATACTGCTCTCCAGAATGGCTCAACCAATTTTAAATGTTTGAAAGTGTATTCACACTCTATCTCATGATGGATATTATCAATCTTTTAAAATTTTTGGCCAATTTAATTTAATGGAGATAAAATGTCTCCACTGAATTTTACTTTCCCTGCTGCTGGAAAGTAAAATTATTCATGGTTATTCTTATATGTTTATTGACATTTGTAGTCCGTTTGTGAATCATCAATTCATATTCTTTGCCCAGTTTTCTATTAGTTATTTTTCACTTTCTAATGGATGTATGGAAGTTCTTTATGCATTCTGAATATCTTATATTTTCCTATTTCATATGTGACAATTATTTTTGCCCAATTTCTGTCTAGTTGTTTACATTGTCTTTTGTCATACCTATATTTTAATTTTTATGTAATGTGTCAGTCTGTTCCTTTATTGCCTGTGGGTTTGTATCTTGCTTAGAAAGACCATCTTCACCACACTTAGGTTTTCCTCCCATGCTTCAGTTTGTTGTTTATAGTTAGCTCTTTAATTATTCTGGAAATTATATTTTTGTATGATGAGAGGTATGGGCCTTTATTTTTTCCTAAAGGAATAACCATTTTTCTCAGTGCCATTTATCTGAGTAATCCTGATTTTCCCAAATTCTGTGAAATGGCACCAGCACTATGCACTGCACATGAAGTTGCCACTATGTACCCGATGGTGTTGGTGCCCTGGGATCCAGTACCATGCTTGCGCACGCTGCCTCACCCAGGTGCATTCACTCCCAACAGCCAGCTCCTGCAATTTTCAGAGGCCTACCTTCAGGCTGCCAGAACCCATGTTTCCTACTCTCATGGAGAACTGGAAGGATCTGAGAACATGTTTTCTCAGGCAGCCCTTTACTGGGTGGGTGACTGATGGTTGCTGGGGTGTAAAATATTGGAGCTTCCTGGCCGCACAGAGCAAGACAATTCGAAGGGGTGAACCTCACCATCTCCTCTAGATTGAGTCAAGGGTACTGTGTGCAAATTCTTTGACACACCCATCAAGAGGTAGAGTCTATGTTCTCTTTGCTTGAATCTGGGTGTACCTTGTGACAACTTCTACAGTAGATTGCTGCTGCCATGTGGAGAGATCATGTGGGTACCTCATACACAGGAAAAGAGATGGTGAAGTGACCCCACCTGCTCCAGCCCCCTGCTGTTTGAGTCTTACCAGTCCAGGTGCCAGACATGTAAGGGAAGTTGCCTTCAAGATGACCCTGGCTCTAATCACCCTCTGGTTCAACCACCTGAGAGACTTTGAGTGAAAAATGTCTAGCTAAGCTCAGACAACCCCAAAATTTGTGAGCAAGACAAATGATTGTTATTGTCCTAAGCCACTGCTTTGGGATTGGTTGCTATGTAGAAGTTATCTGCTACAATAGATCACTGGAATGGGTACCCTGTGGAACCTTGCAGGCTTTTGCACTCTTGCATGGTCCCTGTATTATTTTCCTAAGGTTGCCATAACAAATTATCAGAAACTGGGTGGCTTGAAACAACAAAAATTTATTCTCTCACAGTTCTGGAGGCCAGAAGTCCAAAATCAAGTTGTCGACAGGGCTGCACTCCCTCCAAAGACTCTGGGGAATAATCCTTCCTTGTCTCTTCCAGCTTCTGGTGGCTCCTGGCATTCTTTCGCTTGTGACTGCACAACTACAATCTCTGCCTCTGTATTCACATGATCTTCTCTGTCCTATATGTGTCTCTTTACACACACTTGTCATTGGATTTAGGACCCATCCTGATAATCCAGGCTGATGTCATCTCAAGAGCCTTAATTTAATTATATCTGCAAAGAAACTTTTTCCAAATAAGACCATATTCACAGGTTCCAGAGATTATGACATGGACATGTACTTTGGGGGCCCACCATTCATCTCAGCTACAGTCCAATCTCTGGCCCACAATTCACATCTGTCCCACATGCAAAATACATTTGCTCCGTTCCAACATTTCCACAAGTTTCAACCCTCATCTAAATCAGTTCAAAAAGTCCAAAATCTCATCATCTAAGTCATCTAAATCAGATATGAATGAATCTCTAGGTATAACCCATCCAACGGCAAAATCCTCCATCTATTGACCTGTAAAGCCAGAAGGTCACATACAAAATACAAGGGTGGGACAGGAATAGGATAGACATTTCCATTCCAAAAGGGAGAAAATGCAAGGAATAAAGGAGTCATCAGTCCCAAGAAAGTTAGCAATCCAGCAGGGCCAGTTTCATTTTGTTTCAAGACCTGAGAATAATTCTGTGTTATGAAGCTACATCATCTGGGCACACAGCTCCATAGGCCTCTGCACCTATGGTAGATTGGTAGGTCTCTGCTCCTACACCTCCAGCTTCTACCTCTTGAGTCCATGGCTCTGCCCTTATAGTCATTCTTCATTTTTCTTGAAGGGGAGCATATGCTTATAGCTAAGAAGCTTTAACAGCCCTGTAGAACTCTGGAAATTCAACAGAATTCTGGAAATTCAACAGCACTCTTTCACTTTGTCCTGTCTCTGTCCCTTCAGGCCAAGCTGACCGTGTTTCTGCTGATACAACATTCTCAGAAACCTTGTGGGTCTCCCATGTACGTCATGAGACTGTGCCATAAACAGAGAGTCCTCCAGAGATCTTGTCTGAATAACCCCGTCTCTACTTCTGGCTCTGCTGAGATGATTGAGTGGATCCATGAGTCACATAGTTAATCTCTTTACAAAAAGTTTGTCCAGCTGCATCCTTGGCCCTCTCTCCAGAGCATACTTTCCCAACAGTGACTCTACTAATTTTTTCATCCTTTGCAATATGGATAACCCAAGAACCTCCCAAGTCATCAAGTGCTGTGTTCTTTTTTGCCTGACAGTTCCTTCCTCAATTTACCTCTTTCCTCTCATATTTTTGAAGAAACGGCATGAAGGAACCAGACCACACTTTCAACACTTTGCTTAGAAGTTTCCTCAGCTAATTATCCAAGTTCATTACTTAAAAGTTCTGCTTTCCACCGTAGCTACAGGGCACAATTCAGTTAGGTTCTTTGCCACTGTATCACCACCATTGCCTTTCCTCTAGTTTCTAATAACATGTTCCACATTTCCTTCTGAGCCCTCAACAGAAAGGACTTTAACATCCATATTTACTAACATTCTGGTCATGATGGGATCCCCATTCTCTAAGATGACAGACATTTTCTCTACCATGCTCTTCACTTTCTTCTGAGATCTCACCAGGATTATCCTTAAAGCCCATATTTCTACTTGCAGACTCTTCAAATCTTTTTCTCTCATGCACCTCAAAATTCTTCCAACCTCTATCCATTACCTAATTCCAAAGCCACTTCCATAGTTTTAGGTATTTGTTACAGCAGCACTTCACTTCCTAGTACCAAAATCTGTATTAGTTTCCTAGGGCTGTCATAAGAAATTACCACGAATGGGGTGGGAGGAAAAAAAAGAGAAATTTATTTTCTTATATTCTGAGAGGTCAAAAATCCAAAATCAAGCTGTTTGCAGGGCTGTACTCACTTTGAAGGCTTTAGGGGAGAATGTGTCCTTTCTTCTTCCAGGTTCTGGTGGCTCTATTCATTCCCTGGCTTGTGGCTGCATCTCTCTAATTTCTATCTCCATCTTCACATGGTCTTCTCCTCTTTCTCTGTGTATGTCTCCTCTGTGTTTCTTATAAAGATACTGTCACTGGATTTAGGACCCATCTGGATAATCTAGGATGATCTCATCTTAGAATCCTTAATTACAACTGTTACAGCCCTTTTTCCAAATAAGGTGACATTTACAATGTAGGATTAGGATTGGGATAAAACCATGTCTTTGGGGGCCACTATTCAACTTACTACAGCCTCCTTTCTTTTCTGATCCTACCACCAATCTCTCCCACCAGTTTTTCCCGAGAATGCTTCTTAATAAATCATTTTCACACATATCCTTGCCTCGTAGTCTGCTTCTGGAAAACCAAACTTGATAGAGTTTGTATCTGGAGCATCTATTTGATTCCATTAATCTATTTTATTTGTGCCCATTCTGATACAATATTACTTTAAAAAAATAAATTACTTATTTTGAAATATTTTCAGGTCCATATGGCGTTGTAAGAAATAAATCAGAGAGATCTCATGTCCCCTTTACCCAGTTTTCTTCAATCATAACATCTTGCAAAACTATGGTACAATATTAAAACCAGAATACTGACATTGATACAGTCAGGATACAGAAGCATTCCCTTTCCACAAGGATCCCTCATTTTGCCTTTTTATGGCTACACCCACTTCCCCTTCTCCCTCCTCAGTCTCTGTCCCCTGACACCCCCTAATCTGTTCTCCATTTCTATAATTTTGCATTTTTAGAATTTTATATAAATGGAATCATACCATAGGGGAAATTTTAAGATTGGCATTTAAATTTCAGCATAATTCCCTAAGATTCATCCAGGAAGTTGCATGTATCAATCGTGTTTCCCTTTTCATTACTGAGTGGTATTCTGTGATATGGATGTTAGGTCATTGTTAGGCCATTGTTAGCTCTGCTCATTGTTAGGCCATTCACATGTTGAAGGACACTTGAGTAGTTTCCAGTTTTAGAGCTCCTATTAAGATTTGTGTACAGATTTTTGTGTGGACATCAACTTTCATTTCCCTGGGATTCATACCCAGGAGTGAAGTTGGTGGGTCATATGGTAATTTTATGTTTAGTTTTACAAAACCTGCCAAACTATTTTGCAGAGTGCCTGTACCATTTTGCTTTCCCCTCAGCAACATATCAGTGATCTAGTTTCTCTACATCCTCACCAGGTGTTGTCACAATTTTTTACTTTGGCCTTTCTGATAGGTATGTAATTATATCTCACTGTAGTTTTAATTTGCATTTTCCAATTTTCATATGTTTATTTTTTATTAAATAAGGATGAGAGAGGTCTGTATATCAACCTTGATAAAATGTCTATTTCTGTCTTTTGCCCATTTTCCAACTGGATTTTATGTTAACTGTTCAGTTTTAAGAGTTCTTTGTGTAATCTAGATACTATTCCTTTGCCATTAAGTGGTTTGCACCATGTTTTTTTTAATTCACTGTAGTTTTGTGGTATTTTGTTCTGGTGAATGTAGCAATTCAGTTGGCTCATTATTTCTTATTCATAACAGTCAGTTCTTCTTTCATGAGGTTACATTTTCTTTTCATTTACTCTTTCAACTGATATTTAACCAGTACCCACTATAAGCCTAAGGAGATAGGGACAAAGAAGTGAACAAAATCTTCAAAGATCTTTTTCTTCCTGGAGCTTATATCCTACTAAGGGAACCAGAAAGAAACAAGACAGACAAGGAAAATATATAGTGTCTTAGATAGTGATAAATGCTAGAGAGAAAGTAATAAAGCAGGGAAGGGGGTTATAAATTGTTTGTGAGGTTGATATTTTAGATCGGATGACCAGGGAAGGCTTACCGAGAAGTTAACTTTTGACTTAAATCCTAGTTGCAAATGAAAGAGCTAGCCATGCAGATACCTAGTCAATACTATTGTCTTTTGTGCTACACACTACAAAAATTTCTCAGCTCCTATGAACTTTGCAGGTAGAGAGACTAACAGGTGCAAGGCCCTAAGGTTGGAGCATTCTCAGAATGCTCAAGGCAGAATGAGGGGCCAATCTGGCTGGATTGGATTGAGCCAGAGGACAGAAGAGTAGGAGGTGAGGTTAGGAGGGAGGAAGAAGCCTGGTCTTATGGGGATTGTAGGTCGCTCTCAGGACTCTGCCATTTCCCAGATGACATGGGGGCTGTTGGAGGGTTCTGAACAGAAGAGAGACATGCTCTGGCTTGCATTTGCCAGGATTTCTCTGCCAGCTCTTTGAAAATTGATTCATGGGATCATTTTAGAAGCAATGTATCAGCTAGGGTCTAACAAGGAAAAATAAGCCACTTGAGTGGTGAGAAAGCAAACCTGACACTTTGCTCTGAGTCAAGTTTGCCCTGCCTGAATTTCTTTAGCACTTTTAATGGCAGCTGCCACCTAAGTAAATAGCTCTGCTCAGGGGCAACCACACAACAACCTACGTCTAACAAATATTGCTAGAGGCAGAATAAAGAGGAATCAAAAAAGGAAGAATCATGGGATTCATCACAGAGGAATGAAAATCTTTTGATAATTATTAAGAAGTGTGATATATAAAACAAACACTGATGTGGGTACTTACTCCCCTACTCATCCCCCCAACATTAAAGGGCCCCAAACAAGTCTGCTCTATTTACCTCAGTTTGGAGAAAATGGGAATATTTGAATGGGCTTTATGTAAAATGGTTGTGTCTCTTTTGCCTGATTGTTTTGTGGGAGTGAACTTTGTGTCTCACTGTGGAATGCTTCCCCTGCCTGGTATTGTAAGACAGGCCATATAAATCCACCTTTTGGGCAACGTCGTACGTGAATTGAAGATACTAAAAGAAGTCAATAGGGTTGCCTGATCCCACGTAGTGTAAGGTGGAAACTGGGGGTTGACAGGAGTAGTAGCGGAGGATTTTTATCCCTAGGGTGAACTGGTTTAGGGTTGACTTATGCACTCAGATAGAGGGCCTTTGTTGAATGCCTTGTGCAGATTTTTTAAAGATGTGGTACATAAACCCCGAAATTCTAGAACATAGAAATATTTTGATTTCCATTTTAGTTGTTGGAAATCTCCTTGATATAAAGAAGCAAGTGAAAGAAAATGTAATGGGACCAGCAAGTCAGCCTTTTCATATCATTTAGGCAGCAACCCAGTTCTTTGGGGAAATTGAAAACATTGTCTTGTAATCTCTACCTAATCAGAAATGTAAACACAGCTCATTATTGCCTAAGACTGGGCCCTGTGACCTCGGTCAGGTAGTACCTGAAACCAAAGGGGGAAAAAAGAGGGAAAGAGAGCTTTAAAAAAGTACAACCTGCTGGAAAGACTTCCTTGCCCCAAAATCTAATTCATACTCTCTGTAAAGATTTTTCAAGGACAAATGCAAATCTTAAAAGTCTCTTCCACAAATAGTAAAAAACCTTAGTCTTCTGAGCAGATAAACAGCTTATTCCAACTGTTATTTATAAACTAGTGAGTTTTATATTGTAATACCTGATTCATGACTAAAGTTTTAAAATGGAGCTATGAGATCACTGGTTGTGTCTGTATGTCTGTGGTGTATGTTGGAGATACGGTATTTTTTTCTACCTCTGATAGTATTATTGAAATTAATTTGTAAAAGAGCTCTGTTTACTTTGCTTAAAAGTGCTTACAAATTGAATATTTTTAAATGTAATAGAAACAAACCCAAATATTTTTCAAGTTCATGTGATCCAGGATTAATCTTTAACAAATAAAAGTAAATTTAAGGTTATCAGTTCAATTAAAATAGGCATGTGTTTAGAGTTGTCAGCATTAAATGTAAAACTTTTATTCAACCTAGGTTTATTAAAAGTCAAGGGGGCTTCCCTGGTGGCGCAGTGGTTGAGAGTCTGCCTGCCAATGCAGGGGACACGGGTTCGAGCCCTGGTCTGGGAAGATCCCACATGCCGCGGAGCAGCTGGGCCCGTGAGCCACAACTACTGAGCCTGCGCGTCTGGAGCCTGTGCTCCGCAACAAGAGAGGCCGCGATAGTGAGAGGCCCGCGCACCGCGATGAAGAGTGGCCCCCGCTTGCCGCAACTAGAGAAAGCCCTCGCACAGAAACGAAGACCCAACACAGCCATAAATAAATAAATAATTCCCAAAAAAATGTATTAAAAGTCAAATAAGTTTATGTTATCTCTGATACAAAATTTGCCAGCAAGAAAAATAGCTTGGGATGTTGATCGACTTTGTCTAATGTGTCCTGAAGTTTTCAAGGGTGATCTAAACATAATCTTGGGGAACAAGTGATGTAGATAAATGTAAGTAAGCTAAATCTTAAAAACAGCTTCCAAAATAATTTGGCAACAAAACTGTACAGTTTTGCTAAGTTAAATTAAATGATGAAAATTCATCGAATGTCTAGATCATTTCCAAATATGATAAATTGCTGAAATATTAATTGCTAAGCAAGTATAAATGTACCTACTTTTTGTCTTCTTATTACAGAAAAACTGAATATGTTTAGATTTATTAGAAACACGTCATGTACCACGTTGAAAAAAAATTATTATGTTATGAGGAAATGTATGTTTCTAGAAATTATGAAATGTATTCACATGTTTGCCAACCAAAAAATACTGGTATAACAAACAGGTCACAATTGCTCACTCCTTAGTTTTCACTAGAAATTAAGGTTTCTATGGGTTAAGAACTCTAATTAATATAAATAATTAAAATTATTAAAATTAATAAGGAAAACATCTTTATATGTAAGGCGAAAAAAGTATAAGGAATGGAAATGCATTTTCTTAAGGGGAAAACAAGTAATTTTGTCCTAAAAAGAAGTTAAAAAAAAAAGGAGAGAGAGAGAGAAAGGGAAAGCATAAGACAAAATTTGAATATACAAAAGAAAGGTGTTATAGAGGTTTACGGAAAAGAAACCCTGAGAAAAATTTTACTGCGTGGTTAGGACTGGCTAAGAATAAAATAGAATAAATCTAGAATAAATATAATAAATTTAATTGAGTGAATGAATTTTAATATTAAAACTAAGCTGTTTCAAAACTAGAATTTGAATTTTTCTCTCTGTTAAGTGGACAAAGTTATCTTGCAATATTGATCTGTTTTTGATAGCAGATTGTAAAATTTCTTTACCTTTTAAATAATCTGTTGTAAGTTTCTGTATTTGCCTTTGAAATATCTTTTTTTTTTTTTAAACAATTCTTTTTTTTTTTTAATTAATTAATTAATTAATTTATTTATTTATTTTTGGCTGTGCTGGGTCTTCGGTTCGTGCGAGGGCTTTCTCTAGTTGCGGCAAGTGGGGGCCACTCTTCATCGCGGTGCGGGGACCGCTCTTCATCGCGGTGCGCGGGCCTTTCACTATCGCGGCCCCTCCCGTTGCGGCGCACAGGCTCCAGACGCGCAGGCTCAGCAGCTGTGGCTCACGGGCCCAGCTGCTCCGTGGCATGTGGGATCTTCCCAGACCAGGGCTCGAACCCGTGTCTCCTGCATTAGCAGGCAGATTCTCAACCACTGCGCCACCAGGGAAGCCCCTGAAATATCTTATTGTCACTTCGGTTAAGTGAATAAGTATTCTTTCACAGTGACCTATGATCCTATTTGACCAAGTGTTTTAAACCTTTTGATATCTTTGACAAATTTCCCCAAATCAAATTCTAGATGAAGTCTTTTTGACCTCTAGCTAACTTTGAGGTTTTCAGAGCGCCCCTGAAAAACCTCAAAGAGAGATATTAAACTTATTAGGCTTATTTGGTATGTTAAATTACATGGAAAGCATTGTCAAATGAGTGATAATTTGAGATAAACCTTAGGTTATATTGTATGAATGAATGTTACTAATATAAATGTTATAGAAATTATATAAAATTCTTAAAACTCAGATATGTCCTGGTATAATATCCATCACAATTCTAGTTATTATTTTATAATGTTGTATGTCACAGAAATAACCAAATTTCCTTGTCAATTGCATTATAATAAGATCTTTAACCATACCATTTTAAGTATTTTGTCATTTATAGACAGTTACTGTTTTACTCTGATGCTTTTACAAAAATGCTTCATGTTCAAGAAGATTTATAGAAAGAATTTTTTGACATATATACCTTTCTGATAACTTTCAAATCATATACTTAACTGAGTAAGAAATTACAGAACTCTAATGAAAACCCTGATGGTTTCATAAAACTGCTAACAAAGATCAAGATCAATAAGAATTAATTATACCAAACTGAATGAACTGATGAACATGATCATAAGTTTTATGATTTTTCATCTGAACTATTACAGGCTTTTTAATCTTTGCTTTCCAGATATAAGGAAATCTTTCCTCTTAAGCTGACAATATTATAGCTACTTGGTAAATTATACATTTGTAAGTAGCATTGAAACATTTATCTTTTTTTCTCCCTACCTGATTGCTCCAGAATTTGGAGACTCTTCGTGAGTATTCTTATTTTCATGGCAATATAGTTATTTGTATAAGTTCACTAAGAATCTGTTCCCCTTATAACAGGACCCAATTGGAAACTTTGGCTATGGCTTTGGCTGGAAAGTCATATTTGAGAATGTGCATAGAATCAGATACAACCAGACAGCCTTAAGGAACTGAGGCTGACTTTAGGGAGCCATAAAATCCCTTGGAAAGTTAGCCTGGTACCCTGCTAACAGGTTCTCAGTGGCCTTACCAGGTGAGTAAGGAAGGTCACTTCCTGGCAGGCACAAGAATCTCAGAATATTTGGGGGACCTCAAGAAGAGAGGAATTCACCCAAATATATAGGTATTACAGGCAAGTCAGATGGCAAGTCCTTGGTGTGGCTTCATGGCTTCCTGGCCTCCATAGGCTAATAAAAATTTAATCTGGGATTCCTTGTGAAAAGTTCCAGTGAAGCAAATTTAAAATAGTCTTTATGGTCAATCACTATTCTTTCTGGATTTAAGTAATCAGGCTAGGTTTAATGAAACTAAATTTATTTGGCAAACAAATTAAATGTTAATTCAGCTATCTTTGTTAGAAATGAGGATGACTTTAGAGAAAAAAGTTGTTTTTCAGTAGAACTTTAATACACAGTCATGGGTATTAGATTCTAGTTCTGTTAATTGTCTTCAAGGTTTTGCTTTTCCACTCGTTAGCTGGTCTGGATCCTGAATTCTTCTAGTTTACTCAAATCTTTTACTACAACTTTTCAAACTAATGTTTCCAATTTTTCTCCCACTTTGGACTTGGAATCGTTGAGAACTAAAACTGCCCTTTTCCTGAAGCCCTGTGAACTGAAACTGAACAACTTGAATAAACTTAAGAGAGGTTACACCTCAATAGCCCATGTTTAGACCATCTCTGTGCTTATTGCTGTGTAAGGCACTCAGAAAGTTTACCTGAACACCTGATGACATCCTCAGAGACATTTCAAACTGCAAAAGATGCTTCAATCCTGACATCAAGAAACCTTCTGCACTGGCAGCAATCAGAACTCACTCAGACAGTGAGTATATAACTTGCTCCAATCATTAACCATTGTTTTTCCTTTGTCTCTGTAGAAATGCCTCTTATTAAATACCCAACTTCTCACACCCTATAGGCCTAGCTTTGGGAGCCCACCTGCATCTCTGCTTCCTGAAATGAGTAACTGAACTGATCAGGACTGAGATACTGGTTCAGTGAGATATAAAGCAATCTATCAACTTAACTTCTGGACTGTGAAACTTAAGTTTCAAAAGTGGGACTACAGAGGAGCAAAATTTCTCACCCCAAAATGTTTCTTTGGCATGCAGATTATTTTGAGCTGAAAAAAATCAAAGCCCAAAAGACTCAGGAAGAACCTTTGACCTTCCTCCTAACTGCCTAAAGAATGTAGATAGAGGACCTGTTTCAGGAAGGGAGCTATCACCATAGATAACTATGGTATGAACTGGGTGTGTACACAGGGAGGAACCTAGCAGTGTGTTTTTTAAAATTCCTCTCTGTCTCACTGTCTCTGCATGGCCAGCAAACATCTGTTTACCAAACAGTTGCTTTTCCATCTCCATGTAAATTGCCTTCCCCCTCTTTGAAGTCCCAAACTGCTATCCCCAACATCCTATTTTGTCTTTAGCTGAAGATGATATGTAAGGTGAGGGTTCCTGCCATTTTGGTGAGTTATGCGGTTTTCCTGGGTCTCTCCAATGTATACATGTTATTAAAATTTTGTGTGATTTTCTCCTGTTAATCTGTTTCATGTCAATTTAATTCTTAGACCAGCCAGAAGAACCTAGAAGGGTAGAGAAAAATTTCTTCCTCCTGACAGAGTGAACCTGCAAAACCCTACACACCCCAACCTGGGACCCTAACAAAGGCAGAGCCCCTGATTCTTGCTAGGTTCTCTCTCTCTCTCTCTCTCTCTCTCTCTCCCCCCCCCCCCACCCGCCCCGCCATCCCTCCCTCCCTCCCTCCCTCCCTCTCCATGACCTCACAGTGTGGCCCTGGAGCTTGCCGTGTACCCTCCAAGACCTGTGAGTAATAAACCTTGTTCCTTAAAGTTCCCTGATGGTTTTTGCTGAAGTGCATCCTGCAATCATAATAAGTACTGCAAGGACCAGACCAGCCACAACATTGGCTCAGGTCAGGGAAATGTCTGTGGGGACTGGCTGCTTGTAATATAGGCCCTGGGCAAGTGTCTCAGGCATTCCTAACCATAAGCATCACTATCAAGAGTCTGAGACTAACACAACACACACAAGTATTATATGTAGTAATGTTAAACATTTTTCATTTATTTTGCTGGGTACTAGGTGGTTTCTTTCAAGCTGAAGCATTATGTCTTTCTTCAGTTCTAGAACAATTTTTTTGACTATTTCTACCTCATTATTTATGTTACCTTTAAAACAGTTTTTTATTTATGGGAGAAAATATTTGCAAACTACGTAAGTGATAAGAGATTAATATCCAGAATGTATAAAGAACTCCTGCAACTGAACAAAAACAACAAAACAAACAACCAAGTTAAAAAATGGGCGAAGGATTTGAACAGATATTTCACCAAAGAAGGTATACAAATAGTCACTAAGCACATAAAAGGATGCTTAATGGTGCTGAATTATACACTTAAAAGTGGTTAAAATGGTAAATTTTGTTATGTATGTATGTTTTACCACAATAAAGAACTCCTTTTTCTTTATATGTATGTATTTAAATTTTGTATAGATTAACTTTTTTTCCAACATTTCCAATTTTTGTCCTCTTAAGCTTCATTTTGGTAAAATTCCTGGTGTCAATATTCTAGTCCACCATTTTGTCTTTAGTTGTGCCTATTCAGCCCATCAGGTCATTGATTTAAAATCTAATTTCAGTGATCATTTTTAATTTCTAGAGAAGTAAATTATTTAAAATTCTAGATGTGGAATTCATCAACATTTATTTATTGAGCATTTACTTCCTAAGGCACTGGAGCATAGAAATGCACAAAAAATGTCACATCCCTGCCCTCTTGGTGCTTACACTCTAGTGGGTAGACAGGTAATAAACAGATAAACAACAAAATATACGGCTTAATGTCATGAAATGCTATGAAGAAAGGGAAAGTATGTATAGAGATAAAGAATTACAGAAAGTGGACAGGGAAGGCTCTCTAAAGAGTTGTTGTTTGGGCAGAACTTTTTCTTTTTTTTTTAAACTTTGGGTTTATTTATTTATTTATGACTGCATTGGGTCTTCGTTTCTGTGTGAGGACTTTCTCTAGTTGCGGCAAGTGGGGGCCACTCTTCATCGCGGTGCGCGGGCCTTTCATTCTTGCGGCCTCTCTCGTTGCGGAGCACAGGCTCCAGACGCGCAGGCTCAGTAGTTGTGGCTCACGGGCCTAGTTGCTCCGCGGCATGTGGGATCTTCCCAGACCAGGGCTCGAACCCGTGTCTCCTGCATTGGCAGGCAGATTCTCAACCACTGCGCCACCAGGGAAGCCCTGGGCAGAACTTTTAATAAAGGAATGAAATTTATGAATGTTTGGTGAAAGAGTGTTATAGGTAGGGGAAAGACCAAGGGATGAGAAAATATTTTGGGAGTTCAAGAAATACCAAAGACGAGAGTGTGGCTGGTGTAGGATGAGGGGAGCTACTGCAAAGGCCCTGACTTAGTTAGACGCTGGTGGTAGAGTTGGATGAGGTGAGAAGTCATCATACCAGAGACAGTTTCAAGATAGAACTGATAAGATTTGCCACTGTGGGATGGGAGAGAAAGGTAGATCAAGGATTCTCCAAGGTCTTTAGCCTGAATCACTGAGTGAATGGCATTACCATTTTTTGAGATGGGGAAGACTGAAGGTGAGCAAGTTTGAAAGCAAATGTTAGACGTCTACATGGAGATGTCCCATAGGCAGGTGGATGTTTGGATCTGAAGTTCAGAAGAGAGGTAAGGAATAGAAATGGAAATGAGTGTAGATACAGGAGAAAAGAGGTATAAAGGCTCTGCCTTAAAGCACCACTTTCTGGGTATATTAACTACATTTACTTTAAGATGGCCTCCTGTTTTCCCTATTAACCATATTTCCTCAGATATTACTTCTATTTGGTCATATTAGGTATTAGTTTCCAGTACATTTGAAAAAATTTCTAAAATTTAAAAAATTTTTCTAAAATTTTAATTTTTTCCTACCTTGGACTGCTGCCCACTCAGACACTGAATAAAGTGAATGTTAATATAGTGACAGACTTTACCATAGTCACTGAAAAGACTGTTTTATTAAAGCCCAGTAAAATCCCATTTACTTTATATATCAGGATTTCCCTAACTCTTAAATATTAATGGTCATCCAAGAGTCACCGCAGAGTTGAAAAAATAATTTAACATGAAAGAAAAACACCAAAACAAAGAATAAAAAGAGCTTGGCACAACTGGCTTTGCAGTTGTGACAAATGCACCATACTAGTATAAGCTGTTTAATTATAGGGGAACTAGTTGTGAGTTATATAGGAACTCTACTATCGTCACAATTTTTTCTGTAAATCTAAAACTACTGTAAAATAAAAAGCTTATTTTACAAAAAAGGAACTTGGGGAAACAGGGTTAATGTGAAATGAAGAAGGAAAAAATACAGTTTCATGGAAAGAAGAAGAATATAATGCAACCATGAGGCAAGAGCCATATGTCATAAAAAGGAACATCTAGGTAATAAGGAAGAGCTCTTGGGAATTAAAAACATGGAAGCAGGGCTTCCCTGGTGGCGCAGTGGTTGGGAGTCCGCCTGCCAATGCGGGGTGCATGTGTTCGAGCCCTGGTCCGGGAGGATCCCACGTGCCGCGGAGCAGCTAGGCCCGTGTGCCACAACTGCTGAGCCTGCGCTCTGGAGCCCGCGGGCCGTGGCTGCTGAAGCCCGCGCCCCTGGAGCCCGCGCCCCTAGAGCCCGTGCTCTGCAGCAGGAGAGGCCACCGCAATGAGAAGCCCGCACAACGAAGAGTGGCCCCCGCTCTCTGCAACTAGAGAGAGCAAAGACCCAATGCAGCCAAAAATAAAAATAAAAATAAAATAAATTTAAAAAAAACACACACAAAAAACACGGAAGCAGAAATGAAAGAATGTGTTAAAAGTATTGAAAGATAAAGTTAAAGAAATGTCCCAGAAAATATAACCAAAAAACAAAGAGATAGAAATTAGGGACAAAAGACATACAGATGAGAGAAACAGTTTAGGAATTGCAAGATTCATATACTTGAGTTCCAGAAAGACAGCACATAGGAAAAGATGGAGAGGAAACAATCTAAGACATAATAGAAGAAAATTCCCCAAAGGACATGAGTTTCCAGATTGAAAGGCTCCCTCAAGTGCCCAACATACTGATTATAAGAAGTCCCACAACTACTTATACCATTGTAAAGTTAAAGAAAAATGAAAATAAAGAAAGCTCCTAAATCTTCTAAAAGGGGGGATAGGAGGACAGGTCATATAAAAAGGATCAAGTGTAAATATAGGGTCAGACTTCTCATTAGCAATATTAGAAGCCAGACAGCATAGACCAATGTCTTCAAACTGTTTTTGTTTGTTTGGTTTTTTGTTTGTTTTTTTGTTTTTGTTTTTTTTAATTAATTTATTTATTTATCCTTATTTTTGGCTGTGTTGGGTCTTCGTTTCTGTGCGAGGGCTTTCTCCAGTTGCGGCAAGTGGGTGCCACTCTTCATCGCGGTGCGCGGGCCTCTCACTATCGCGGCCTCTCTTGTTGCGGAGCACAGGCTCCAGACGCGCAGGCTCAGTAGTTGTGGCTCATGGGCTTAGTCGCTCCGAGGCATGTGGGATCTTCCCAGACCAGGGCTCGAACCCGTGTTCCCTGCATTGGCAGGCAGATTCTTAACCAATGCGCCACCAGGGAAGCCCCAAACTTTTTTTTTTTAATTAATTAATTTTATTTATTTTTGGCTGTGTTGGGTCTTCACTGCTGCGAGCAGGGGCTACTCTTCCTTGCGGTGCGCAGGCTTCTTATTTCAGTGGCTTCCCTTGTTGCGGAGCACCAGCTCCAGGCATGCAGGCTTCAGTAGTGGTGGCACGCGGTCTCAGTAGCTGTGGCTCGTGGGCTCTAGAGCTCAGGCTCAATAGTTGGGCACATGTGCTTAGTTGCTCCGCAGCATGTGGGATCCTCCCGCACCAGGGATCGGACCCCTGTCCCCTGCATTGGCAGGCAGATTCTTAACCAATACACCACCAGGGAAGTCCTCAATGCCTTCAAACTTCTGAAGGAAATGATTTCCAACAAAGGAGTCTATCATTAACTATTACTCAATAATAAAAGTAGAATGAAGACATACAGTGTATATCAATTAGCATCAGTTAGGTGATGCTACAGTAACAGCCATCCCCCAAATCTTTGTGGCTTATTATAACAAGTTTATTTCTAGCTTATGCTACACCCCTTTGTAAACCTGAGAGTAGGGGAGTTTCTGCAACACTGCCCTTTTTCATGATCCAGGCCAACACAACAGCCACCATCCTGGACATCACCTATCATTGTGTTACTGCCAGTTTCACACTAGCAATTAGTGCTGTGGCATGAAGGTGACATGCCACTTCTACTCATGTGGCGAGGAGGTGTGATGTTACTCCATGTCTGGAAAACAGAACAGCACTGATGCCTGCACACAAGTTCTTAATAACCGATCCACCTTGGTACTCTTTCTCAAGAAACTCCTGGGTGATATGCCACTCCCAAATGAGTAGCAAAACAAGAAAGAAGATGGCATGGGACACCTCACACAGAAAAGAAGGGAAGGAGATTCCAGGATGACAGCTGTGGGCAGACCTAAGTGTGACTAGGCCAAATTGGATTAACGGGATGGAGAACAGAAGGAATGGATCTAAGTGGGTCCAACATCAAGAAAATTAACAAAAAGAGGCAATTAAACCCAGAAGAAAAATGTTACAGAGAGGAATCACTATTTGGCTTGACAGTGAACAACGTTTAAAGTCATTTAATAATAGAAACACTGTGAATGGACTTAACTGAAAAATGGGTTCAACTCTATTGAGAAGATGGGAGTTGGTGAAATGTTGAAATGTGTGTGAGGGATAATGTTAAGACACCTGAATCTTCATCTTCTATAACATGTTGTTAATGAATAACAGCAAAATGAAAACATCATAAATACAAGAAGAGCAAGCTGCTTAAAAATATAAAGAAATTTTTAGAAGTAACTCAAAGAAGTAGTTGCCTTTTGGAAATGGGAATCTGGGCTGGGGAAGGGTGGGCCAGGACAGATTTTTATTTTTATAAACCTCGTGCTTTGATCTGAATTCTTAAGCTATAATATACGTAAGTATATATGTATATGTGTATATAGTATATGTACTAAATGGGAAAAAAATCAAAATTAAGCCAAGTTGTATCTTTAATTGTTCTTTATAATATTTTACCTAACGTATTTAGCATTATGTGTCAGTCACTGTTATCAGTGATTTATGTGTATTGAACAGTGGAAAAATATCTTATTGTGGGATGTAGAAAAATTTCTGTTTGGATCTAAAATCAAATAGATTTGTTGGCATATTATTAAAATTAACTGAAAATCCCTTAAATCTCCCATTACCCTGCAGTATATCAAACAGGTAGTTTTGTATACACACCCTTGAATCCATTCCTGCAACCCTTTCTTAGATAATATTTCTTAAGGGCTCTCAATTCATTAGTATTATTTTTATTATTGTAGGGGTATAAAGTTGAGTTATTCAGACTGCTAAGTTTATAAATCACTTGTAGTCTCTTTATTCATCCATCCATTCATTTCCCCCCACTTTGTCTCCAGTCCCCACTCCCATTCTCATCCCTTGTCCTTCTGGACACCTGCTCTAATGTCTTTAATTATACCCGTAGCCTTGCAAAATATGCAGTGATAATCAATCAATCAAATAATTTGTGAAAAGTTTAAAAAGTGAGGTTCAGGTCATCCCTGGATAACTCCAGTCCTGTGGCTCAACAAAGCTATTGAAGCCTCTGGTTCTTCTGAGATCTTTGTTCCACTACCCACAGTATCAACTTCTTTGTAAGACCAATATCAAGATAATTTTAAGACCAGTACTCCTCACTGGCTATAAGACAGCAGCTGATGGTAATCAGTTCTGCATGATTCCATGTTCACGTCCAGGCAAAGAGAGAGACTGGTTTCAAGAGGTTTTTTCTTAAGGGCAAGGAACGAATTTTCTAAGAGACCCTGAGAGTTCTGCTCAAGTCTCCCTGGTCTGCATGACTTGGATCTGTCCACACCTGAATCAGTCAGTGTAAAGGAGAGAAGGGATGATTTGCTGATACACAATGGGAGGAACAGAATGGATATTGGAGTCAATCACAATCCTCGAAAGCCACTTCACTGGTCTCCCGATTTTATCTTCCTTTCCACCGATCCATTCGATACAGCAACCATCTGACTACATCACTCATCACTTAAAATCCTTCAACTGTATGGCACCTAGTCTTCAAAGACGACCCTCCCACTGAATTACACCTCCTGGTATTCACATCTTGAATCTGGGTTGGCTCTGCAATTTGCTTTTGACCAGTGATGCCATGTGGCTTCTGAAAGTGGGTCATAAAAAACTTTACTGTTTCTGCTAGAACACTGTTTTTTAGAATACTCCCTCTAGGAAACCAGCCACCATACTGTGAGCTGCTAAAGCTGCGTGAAAAAGCCATGAATAGGCACAATGGTTGACAGCCCCAGCTGAGCACCCAGCCAACATACACGTCAGTGAGCCACCTTGGGCATCCAACCTGGTCGAGTTTTCACATGACTGCAGCTTTTGTATGACGGCAACCACCTGTAAGACTTCAAGTGAGAACTGCCCAGCTGGGCACAGTCAACCTACAGAACTGTGAGAGATAATAATAAAGGGGTGCTTTATGCCATCAAGTTCTGAGGTGGTCCATGACTTAACAATAGACCACTGAAACAAATGTCTTCCCCCACATATCAGTTTTGGTTGCATCTGGCTGTGAATAAGAGGACCTGAGCAATAATGACTTAAACAAAGGCCTTCAATGATCCTACATATCAAGGAGCCTGGGGGAGGCAGTTCCAGGGTTTGCTCAGAGGCTTGGAAATGTCAAGGACCCAGATGCTACTTTTCCACTCTGCCATCCTCCACCCGGTGGCTTTGTGTTGTTAAGATTGTCATGCATTCCAGATGACCACAGTGCCGCACTGTCACATACAGTCAGGACAAGAGGGGCAAGGCAAAAAGGATGTCTTCTCTTGATCTCTGAGGTTTTATTTGGAAATCTAATTTTTCCCAAGAACCCTCCAGCATGCTTGCATTTTTCCTTTATTGGTCAGAACTGGCCACTTGCCAACCCCTCTCCGGTCACTGGGAAAGGAGGCAAAGAATTAGCCAACCGGTTATGACGTATCTTTTGAGTCTGGGGGCTGGGCCTGCCTTCCCTGAGATCAAGGGGTCTCTGCCCACTGCCTGAATAAAGTGGGGTTCTGTTTTCGGGAAAGAGGGAGTAGAGTTGGATGTGCCACTGTGCCAGCCACGCCGTTACCTGAAGCCCCATCCTTAAGCGCCCTTCCTCCTGTGTCCCATCCCCACTAGCCCTTCCTTTCCTCTGCTGTGCGTCTTGGCACATGTATCTGGAATGCACACTCTGTACCTAGGATGCTCTCATCTCTCAACCACGATCTGAGATATATATCCTTCAGATCTCAGCTCAAGCATTACTTTCTCAGGGAGCTCTCCCCTCCCTGAGTTATAAGCTCTCTTAGGACTCTGCACTTCTTTATTTTTCAGGACTCTGCACTTCTTGGGTTCACGTAATAAAACCTAAGTATGTAGTTGTGTATGTATGAATTAATGTCTGCCTTCTCCATTGACCAAAGATAGGAGCTGTGACAATATTTCCATCACTGTATTCACAAGTATCTAGTGCATACTCAATAAATAATTATAAAATATATGAGCACTGTGTTTTGCTCTCTCACCTTCACCCACATCTCCCTGTGCTGGTGTTGTATAAACACTGAGTCATTTAAAAATGTTATTTTGAATCCTAAATCCTGAAAAACTTCAAAAGGGTGATCTTAGATTGTCCAAGCAATGATTGTCCAGCATTTTACTTAAACAAGAGCTTATTTTATGCTTGGTGAAATTATTAAGTTTCAGTTCAGGATACTACAAATAAACAATTTATAATGTTATAGAATCCTATTCATCTTTCAAGTTTTGGATAACTACGTTACACATTTTTTTTAAAAGTGCAGATTAACATAATTAGGAGAGCCCTCTTAAAGAAGGATAAATTAATTGTTCTAGAAACGAATGTATTTTATAGTATACCCAACCTGAGGGTCCTGGCGTGACGCAGAGACTAGGTTTCTTGGGGAACAGAATCTTAGTATTGGAGGAAGTTTTGAAAGGTAGATGATTTGGTATTGGAAAGATTTCTGTGCCAATATTCTACAGATAGATGTAAAAAAATAGTATTTCCCTACTTTATTTTAAAGGAGAAACCCAGTTCTAAGTTATCGTTTGTGCTTATGAATACCCCTCCTATACATACCAGCTCTGTGACCTTGGGCAAGTTGTTTAATCTCTCTGTGCCCCAGTTTCCTCAATTGTGAAATGGCATGAGACCGTTGTGAGGATTAGGCGAATTAGTATATGCAAAGTGCTTAGAACTGTGTCTGGCTCCTGGTAAGTGCTGTGTACCTGGGGTTGTTACTCCAATGTCTAGCATAGTGGCAGGATCTCAACGCAGAGCCACCAAAAGCATGGGTTTTCAAGGTTTGAATCCAGGCTCTACCACTTAACCAGCTCTAGGAACCTTGGTATATCATTTATTCTCTCTAAACCTCTGTATTCCCATCTGTAATGGGGATATTAATATCTACCTCATGAAATACAGTTTAAATTAAATCAAGTTGTGGCTGCAAGTACCTGGTACACCATGCTGCTCTCACTTGATGCCTCAGCTGCCAAGAAGCCATCATCCCCGCATGGCAGCCCAGAGTGCCCGGGACTGCGGGGCATGAAGGGCATGCAGGAGCCATCAAGTTCAAATTCAGTCATTTTTCAGAGGGAACAACTCAGGGGCGGAAGGACAGGGGATAAAGTGACTTGTTCAAAGTCACCTAGCTAGTTAGAGACAGAGACACGTTGTAAAAGAAAAACAGTTGTGCACCTCTCTGTTTTAGGATAACATTTTACTTTATTATATTTACATTGTGTTAATTTGTAATCCCCTTCTTTTCTAGGAGTTGCAAATACTTCCTGTGGTCCGGCCATTACCCATCAAGGTACAGAGAGGCAGGAATAAGTTAGTTGCATGAGCTGGGACCCCGTGACCCCTCACTGTCTTTTAGGAGACCTGTTATAGACAGGTTTTCTCCGCTTCTCTGAATAGGAGGAGTCGATGGATGGGAGCAGCTCTGGGAAACACTGTGGCAGAGGCCATCCTGGTTCTGAAGCCACTGAGAGGACCCAGGGCCAGGAGTCCTTGGTCCTTAGCAAACTCTATCTCTGTTCCCTATAATGAGCAAAATATAAACATTCTTTCCAATGACTATATTAGTTTTTAATTAAAATGTCTTCTCTTAATTGGTGATCTTTAATACTACTACTATGCACCTGTAGAGAATATCTTTATAAAGGGCTCAAAGGTCATATCAGATAAATATCTGGAATGTAGAAAATGATTCTAGTGGCCTACCTTCTCTTGAAGGTTCATCGAGCCAAATGGGGGAGCCCTGAATGGCCCCTGCGTGATCCCTGAGTGAGCTGGCCGTGTCTGAACTGGAGGCAGCTCCAGGGCCCACTGCAGGGCAGTGCTTCTGCCAGGAGTGAGCGCTGGGCCCTGAAATGCATCTGGGCCACCAAGGAGACTCACGCCAGCAGCAGTTGAGGGATTTTCATCTCTCAGATGGACGGTTGCCCAGTGCGGTTGCCCCTGAATCAGGCACTGCAGCTTAACCCAACGCCAGCCTGGAATCAGCCCAGATCTTCCCTGGGTTCTGCTGGTGAACTTTTCTCCACTTCCTGAGAAGAATAGAATTTTACCTGCTTAAAAGTGTTTTATTCTTTTCACTGCTTTATTCTTTCAAAGGAAACAAAATTTAATCAAAATCCTATTTCCAAAACAAAACAAAGCAAATGTAATTTACTAGGGAAGGAAAAAAGAGTGAAGAGTTTACGTGAGTTCTGAGGAGTCCAATTTAATAGAGAAACTGCTTATAGGAAACTTGAAAAATGAATTTGAACTGCTAAAATGAATACACTCAAGAGAAAAAATGCTGTTGATAATGTTTGTTGTTCTCCTGTGTTGTGCTTTTGTACTAGGCAGTGGGAAGCATGCTGTTTAAAGGGAAGTCCCAGGCACACTGCAATTCTCAACTCTGCTGGTCATACAAACAGATCCGTGAACTTAAAGTCACCAGGGGCTTGGGCTTTGGGCTTTGGGCTTGGACAAAAGGAAATGCTATTTTAGATGCAAACTATTATATATAGGATAAGCAATAAGGTCCTACTGTATAGCACAGGGAACTATATTTAATATCCTGTGATAAACCATAATGGAAAAGAATATGAAAAACGATATGTATATATATAACTGAGTCACTTTTCTGTGTGGCAGAAACTAACACAACATTGTAAATCAACTATACTTCAATAAAATTTAAAAAAACATTTTTTTAAAGGAAATGCTATTTTGAAGGTGAACCTTCTGACCTTACAAGATCTGTGCTTCGTGTTGGGGAGAGCAAGGGGGTGCAGAGTGGTCTGGAGGATGGGTTAAGCCCCATACACCCTCTTCCTAGTTGTGTGCCTCGTTCCCTCATCTGTCAAGCAAGGATGATGGTGGAACTCATTTCCAAGGATGACCGTGGGGGAATAAAGAAGACAGAACAAGACAGCACATGCTAAGTGCTCAGAACTGTGTCTAGCACGTAACCTACATTCACCTAGACCCTTAATACTATTGTGTGGGAAAAAAAATCCAGATGTTTTAAAATGAAACATTTCTACAAGAAACTTACATTTTTGTTTTTATTTTGCTTCCTGTTCTATGTTATTTCCAGCATAGTCATAGCAGTCTTCACTGTTGAGTACCTATCATGTTTTAGACTTAGTGCTGGGAGCTTTTATGTCACTTATCTCCCTAACTCCTCATGACAATCTCAACAATAAATAACAGTAAAGAAGAACTCATTGTATAGGGTTTCAGACAAGAAAAGAGTTGTGAGCTTGTGTTGATCAGGAAAAAATTTCCTGGAATAGGAAGACTTAAGTTGGGCCGTTTAAGGAGGAGGAGGATGAACTGAGGGGTTGAGTAGGGAGTTGGGAATGAGGTTTTCAGGAGACAGGAACAGCGTGGGCAAAGGCACAGAGGCAGGGGCGGGGCACCTTCCACCCAGCACAGTTAACGACCTTCCCCAGTGACAGGGAAAAAGAGAAGTCGGAGCTATTCAGATCCCACCAGGTGATCGTGGGATGCCCAAGTGTCCCCTCTTCCTGTTCCACTGGTTGAGATGGATGACTTGAATTTGTCATTCAGGAAGCATCTTTTCACATGCATTTAGCATTTCCATTTCAATGACTCACAATCATGTACAACCAATCCTTACTAGTTTTATACATTAGAGTCAAATATATACATTACATATATATTCATGTCTACGCACTCCTGCATATACACATGCATTCATGTGTTTGTATGTGCATGCATGTGTGTATGTATATGTATGCATGTATGTATTGATGCACTGCTTTGCACTACTATGAATACCCCCAGGGTAGTGAGATAAGCCAGTATAGGGAGGTTTGCTTTAGTATCTTTCTCTCTCCCTTCCTCACTTCTCCTTTCTTCTCTCTATTTTTCCATCTATTACATTTCTTTATTAGATGAAGACCCTGAAACAAAGTAATCATACCAATCTTCTTTATTAGATAGTCAAGGAGCCCCAGGCTCTGGGTCTAGCTTGGGTTCCAGCTGTGATGTGTTCATGGAATAAAAAAAAGATTTAAGTTTGATTCTTTTGGGAAGGCTGCAGGCCCATGTCTGGGAGCTGGAGTGGGGACAGAAGGCCACAGTCCCCAGAGCGGGGGAATGAGTGTAGCCCAGGCCCAGGTGAATGGGTCTGGTCTCCTGTCCTAGCTTTAACCTTCTCCGCACATTTAAAAGAATCCCTCTGCTTTCTTAGTTTTCTCATCTGTACCATGGAAATGGTAATTCCCTCTTGGATTATCATGAAGAGAAAATGGTTTAATAAATATGAAGCACCTAGCACAGTAATAGACAGTAATAACTGGCAGTTATTGTAATCATTGGAGAAGTTCCAGTTTCAGTGGTGACAGAAGGGCAGGGACCCATTACCTGGAAGTTGGAGGATGTGTTCAGAGCCAATTTAGGGAGTTACTAGGTGACTTGCCGGGATCCCCAGCAGAGGTGGACCAGACATGCACACCTGTGGCTTCCTCTGGGTCATCTAGGTTGAAGAAAGCATTCATATGTACCCTGAACAAAAATATGATCAGAGAATAAGGCAAAAGGACTCTCTGTGTCATGTTTATATTTCACGCCCTTTCTTCCTCCCACCTCAATCAGCAAGGTTTAAAGGAAGGAGTCAGACAGTTGGCACAATTCATCTTGGCACAGTGAACAAGGGTAACCTATTGGTGACTGACCTCCCTTCTGTGCTTGCTGCTTATTTTCTTGGTGTCCTCAGGTGAGTCATTCCACCTTTCTTAACCTCAGTTTCCTGATCTGTAGATGAAGGGGTTTGACAGGGTGCTCGCTAAGATTGCTGATGTCACTGGAAACACTGAATAAACCAATCTATAGTAAGAATAGAGGAGAGTTTTATTCAAGCCAAACTGGGGACTATAGCCCAGAAGACAGCTTCTCAGATAGCTCTGAGGAAATGCTCCAGAGAAGCATGGTTTTCAGGACAGTTTGATATTTTGTCGGAACAGAACATCAAACCTGATGGGGGTACATTTCTTCAAGGTTTCAAGAAAGACAGATTGGCACATCCACAGCGAGTCAGTATGGCCTTAGCTCGTAGGAAGGAAGCCTTACCATCAAAGGCGCCCCAGGAAGGGAGGCATTTATCTCTGTCTTCTAGATGGACACTCTTTACCCCTGGACAATGCACCCTTTTCTTTAATGGTTAAAGCAGATGTACAATGTATGTTTCATAGACCACAAGACGGGTTGTTCTAGTTAGCATAAAGTTCAAGCCAAATTATGTATAGGGCAACATAAAAGCCCATCATGAGCTGCCATGTTGGTCCAAGTGGTAGGGACTCAGAGAGGCGCTCAGAAAGGAGGTGGTGGAATCAGGGCAGCGCCAAGCGGAGGCCAAGGGAGGCTCTAAACTCCTTATAGTCCCTATTCTCCTCGTTTCTCATAATTACTTGATTTGAAAGTCAGCTTGTTCTCCATCTTGAGCAAAGTGCCCTCCAAATGCAGGGTCCAGACCCTCCTAGGTGGAGCCCCAAAATCTTTCCTTCTCCCAAATTCTGGACCGAGTTGTGTTCAATCAGATTTTTAAAATGAAATCCTATTGTGCTTTTTGTCTGCAACCTTGAGGTCTCAAACTGAGTTTGTTTGTTTGTTTGTTTGTTTTTTATGTCACAGACTGGAGGAAATTAATAACCACTCCTTCTTCATTCCAAACATTTGAGTGTTCGGGTGTGTGGCCATGCTAGTCCTGAGCCCAGAACACATCTTATTTGTGCTGGAAATGGGGAAGGAGCCAAGGAAAGTAGGAATGTCCTGTGTCTTCTTGAAAATCTTGATTAAAATGAAGTGCCAGGTTTCTGGAGTCAAACATTCAGGATCCACAGGGAGTAGGACGAGTTTGACAACATGCCAATCCCCTTTGCTGGATTTCTTTGAGCTGGACTTCTCAATGGCAGGTTTGCACAATAGTGTTTAAGACGTTTGCAAGGCTACCCACTTAACACTGTGTTCCTTTTTATTTCCGTGATTAAATGTGGATTTAAATACTAAAGCTGCATTTCTGTGGAGAGTAAGTGGTTTTCCCAATGAGTTCTAAAACCTCTTAGAATTCCCAAGGGAATGAGCAGGTGGTTAGAAATTTACTAATATAGCTAAAACACTTCCTCACTTCCTGTAAGGAAAATTAACAATGTAATCACCATAAAAATAACAACAGAACAATACTGTTCATGTCTTTGCTACCTGTGGTTATGTTTTTTTTTTTTTAATGAATAAGTTCTTTTTTAGAGCAGTTTTAGGTTCACAGCAAAACTGAGCAGAAAGCACAGAAATTTCCCATTTACTCCCTGTCCCTACAAGGCACAGTCTATTCCACTATCAATATCCACTATTTACGTCCCCGACCAGAGAGGTCTGTTTGTTGCAATTGATCAACCTACACTGATACATCATTATCACCCAAAGTCCATAGGCTATATTAGGGTTCACTTTTGATGTTATACATTCTACTGGCTTTGACAAACTTATAATGACAGGTATCTACAATTATAGTATGATACAGAAGTTTTACTGCCCTAAAAATCTTTTGTGCTCCAGCTATTCATCCCTTGTTCTCTTCTAGCCTTTGGCAACCGCTAGTCTTTTCACTGTCCCCATAGTTTTTAGTATTTCCAGAATGTCATATACAGTAGTTGGAATCATGTGGCTTGTAGCCTTTTCAGGTTGGCTCCTTTCACTTAGAGATATGCATTTAAGGTCCCTCCATGTCTTTTCATGGCTTCATAGCTCATTTTTTTAGTGCTGAATAGTATTCCATTGTGGATGTATCACAGTTTATTCATCCATTCTCCTACTTAAGGATGTCTTGGTTGCTTCCAAGTTTTGGTAATTATGAATGAATAAAGCTGCTGTACACATTTATGTGCAGATTTCTGCATAGTCATACATTTTCAGTTCATTTGAGTAAATACCAAAAAGTGCTATTGTTGGATTTTTTGGTAAGAGTATGTTTACTATATACACATACATACACACATAAGCATACATAACTGAATACCTTGCTGCTAATATTATTTTGAACAAAAGAATAAGAAAAATATGTTTTTATTTCACCTTCAACTTATTCATTCTCTGATACTCTTTATTATGTAGATTTGAGTTTCTGACCTGTATTATTTTCCTTCTCCCTGAAGAACATCTTTTTTTATTTTATTTTATTTTTTAACATCTTTATTGGAGTATAATTGCTTTACAATGCTGTGTTAGTTTCTGCTTTCTAACAAAGTGAATCAGTTATACATATACATATGTTCCCATATTTCTTCCCTCTTGCGTCTCCCTCCCTCCCACCTTCCCTATCCCACCCCTCTAGATGGTCACAAAGCACCAAGCTGATCTCCCTGTGCTATGCGGCTGCTTCCCACTAGCTATCTATTTTACGTTTGGTAGTGTATCTATGTCCATGTCACTCTCTCACTTTGTCCCAGCTTACCCTTCCCCCTCCCCATATCCTCAAGTCCATTCTCTAGTAGGTCTGTGTCTTTATTCCCGTCTTGCCCCTAGGTTCTTCGTGACCTTTTTTTTTTTTTCTTAGATTCCATATATATGTGTTAGCATACGGTATTTCTTTTTCTCTTTCTGACTTACTTCACTCTGTATGACAGACTCTAGGTCCATCCACCTCACTACAAATAACTCAATTTTGTTTCTTTTTATGGCTGAGTAATATTCCATTGTATATATGTGCCACATCTTCTTTATCCATTCATCTGTTGATGGACACTTAGGTTGCTTCCATGTCCTGGCTATTGTAAATAGAGCTGCAATGAGCATTTTGGTACATGACTCTTTTGGAATTCTAGTTTTCTCAGGATATATGCCCAGTAGTGAGATTGCTGGATCGTATGGTAGTTCTATTTTTAGTTTTCGAAGGAACCTCCATACTGTTCTCCATAGTGGCTGTATCAATTTACATTCCCACCAACAGTGCAAGAGTTTTCCCTTTTCTCCACAGCCTCTCCAGCATTTATTGTTTCTAGTCTGATCTTTAAAATGGGGAAGTAAGGGTCTGCCTTCTGCACAGATGACTGTGAGGTCCAAGCAAAATCATCAACATGAAAGCACAGGGAAGACTACACTCCAGAGCTCATACTTCCAAGCTCTGAAGGCTTGAGCAGTCCCCTCACCCACACACCTGTTTTCAGGAACTCAGCCACTCCCTTGCTCTTTTTTATTATGGTAAAATACATGTAACATAGTTTTTGCCATCTTAACCATTTTCAAGTGTACTGTTCAGTGACATTAAATAGATTCATATTGTTGTGCAACCATTCCCACCATCCATCTCCAGAATTCTTTTCATCTTGCAAAACTGAAAGTCTCTACCCATTAAACAATAACTCCTCATTCCTCCTTTCCCCCAGGCCCCCAGCATTCTACTGTCTGTTTCTATGAATTTGACTACCCCAGGCACTTCATATGAGTGGAGTCACACAGAATTTGTCTTTTTGTGACTGGCTTATTTCACTTAGCATCATGTCCTCAGTGTTCATCTATGTTGTAGCCTGTGGCAGCATTTCCTTCCTTTTTAAGGCTGAAAGATGTTCCATTGTATTCATACACCATATTTTGTTTATCCATTCATCTATCGATGGACACTTGGGTTGCTTTCATGTTTTAACTATTTTATTTGTGGTTACCTTGGGGATTACATTTAACATCCTCATGTTAAATCATTCTAATTTGAATTTATAACAGCTTAAATTCAATAACATAAAGCAACTCTGCTCCTTTTCAGCTCTGTCCCCACTCCTTTCAGTTACTGATGTCATGAAATTACATCTATACATTGTGTGTCCAAAAACATGAACTAATAATTTTTTTTAAATGCATTTATCTCTTAAATTATGTAGAAAACAAAATGTGGAGTTACAAACCAAAGTTTGAATAATATTAGCATTTAGACTAATAACTTTTTATGTATTAGTTTCTTAAATCATGGAGGAAACAGAAAGTGGAGTTACAAACTGTTGTTAGAATAATACTAGCTTTTATAATTGCCCATATATTTACATTTCTTGAGGATTATTTCTTCATTCAGCTTTAAACTACTGTCTGTGTCCTTCCATTTCAACTTGTAGGACTCCCTTTAGAATTTCTTGCAAGGCAGGTCTAGTGTCACAAACTACATTATTTTTTGTTTACCTGAAATGTCTTAATTACTTTCTCACTTTTGAAAGACAGTTTTGTTGGTTATAGGATTGTTAGCTGTTCATTTTTTTTTTTTCTTTTAGCACTTAGGAATGTATCAGCCCACTGTTTCTGGCCTCCAAAGTTTCTGATGAAAAATATCTACTGATAATCTTAGTTAGGATCCTTTGTATGTGACAAGTTGCTTCATTCTTGCTGCTTTCAAGATTCTCTCTTTGTCTTTGTCTTTTGAAAGTTTAATTATAACGTGTCTTGGTGTGGATTTCTTTGAGCTCATCCTAGTTTGAGTTTGTTGAGCTCTTGGGATGTTTGTATTCATATCTTTCATCAAACTTGGTAAGTTTTCAGCCATTATTTCTTAAGATAATTTCTCTGTCTCTTTGTTTTCCTCCTAGGACTCCCAACTATGGGTATGTTGATCTGTTTGATAGTACCCCATAAGTCCCATAGGCATTTTTCACTTTTCTTCAGTCTTTTTCTGTTCATCAGCTTCAATAATTTCTTTTCCTCAAGTTCACAAATTCCTTATTCTGCCTGCTTAAATCTGCCTTTGAATTCCTTTAGTGATTTTTTTTTGCCAGTTGTTGTAATTTTCAGCTCTATGATTTCCTTTTGATTTTTTTTATGTTTTCTATCTCTTTATTGACATTTTCCATTTTGTTTGTACATTGTTTTCTTGACTTTAACCACATCTTCCTTGAGTTCTTTGAACATCCTTAAGACAGTTATTTCAAAGACAGTTGTCTTTGTCTAGTTGATCCACCATCTGGTGGATCATATGGTATTTCTAAGTTTAACCTTTTGAGGAACTGCCAGACTTTTTCCTCCTTCTTAAAAATTGTGTTAAAATACACATAACGTAAAATTTACCTTCTTAACTACGTTTAAGTGTAATGGTATTAAATACTTTCACATTGCTATATAACCATCACCATCATCCCCTCCAACAAATCTTGCAAATCTGAAACTCTATTACCTATTAAATAATAACTCTCCTTTCTCCCTTCCCTCTAGCCCCTGGCAACCACTATCCTACTTTCTCGCTTTATGATTTTGACTACTCTAAGTACCTCATATAGGTGGACTCATATAATATTTGTTTTTCTGTGACTGGCTTATTTCACTTAGTATAATGTCTTTAGGGCTCATCCATGTTGTAGGATATTGCAGAATTTCCTTCTTTTTAAGGCTGAAAAATCTTCCACTGTATGTATGTACCACATTTTGCTTACCTATTCATTGGTGATGGACATTTGGGTTGCTTCCATATTTTAGCTGTAGTGAATAATGCTTCTATGTACATGGGTGTGAAGATATTCCTTGAGACCCTGCTTTCATTTCATTTGGATATATACCCAAACATGGAATTGCTGGATCATATGCTAATTCAATTTTAATTTTTCAAGGAACCTCATGGTGTTTTCCACAGTGACTATACCATATTGCATTCCCACCAACACTGCACTGGGTTCCAATCTCTCCACTTCACCACCAACACATTGTTTTGTTGTTGTTGTTTTAGATTGTAGCCATCTAAATGGGTGTAGGGTCGTATCTCATTGCAGCTTTCATTTGCGTTTCCTGAAGGATTAGTGAAGTTGATCATCTTTTCATGTGCTTATTGGCCTTTTGTATAGCTTCTTTAGAGAAATATCTATTAAAGTCCTTTACCCATTTTTGAATCAGGTTGTTTGTTTTTGTTGTTGAGTTTTAGGAGTTCTCTGTGTATTCTGGATAATTATCCCTTATCAGACATATGATTTGCAAATATTTTATTTCAATCTGTGGGTTGCCTTCTTACTCTGTGAATAACGTCTTGACAAAAAATTTAAAATTTTCAGGAAGTTCAATTTGTCTACTTTTACTTTTGTTGCCTGTGCCTTTGGTGTCATATCCAAGAAATCACTGGCAAATCTAAAGTTGTGAAGCTTTTGTTCCATGTTTTGTTTTTTTTTTCTCAGAGTTTTACTGTTTTAGGTCTTACATTAAATCTTTGATCGATTTGGAGCTAATTTTTATATACGGTGTTAAGTAAGGGTACAACTTTCCAACTTTATTCTTTTGCATGTGGCTATCCAGTTTTCCCAGTACCTTTTGTTGAAAAGACTGTCCTTTATTGAATGGTCTTGGCACCTTGTCAAAAATCATTTCACCATATAATAAAGAGCTTATTTCTGGCTCGTTATTCTATTCCTTTGATCTATATGTCTGTCTTCATGCCAATGTTGCACTTGTTGCACTGTTTTGATTATGATAGCTTTGTAGTAGGTTTTGAAATTAGGAAGTGTGAGTCCTCCAGTTTTGTTCTTTTTTTTTCAATATTGTTTCAGTTATTTGGGGTCCCTTGAAATTCTATATGAATTTTAGGATGGATTTTTCTATTTCTGCAAAAAATATCTTTGGAATTTTAATAAGGATTGCATTGAATCTGTAGATCGCTTTGCATAATACTGACATTTTAACAATATTAACTCTTCCAGTCCTTGAATGTGGAATGTGTTTCCACTTATTTTGTCATCTTTCATTTTTATCACCAATATTTTGTCATTTTCATTGTATAAGTCTTCCATTTCCTTGGTTAAGGTTAAGATAATTCCTAAGTATCAATATTTAATTCTGTTTGATGTTATTGTAAATTGAATTGTCTTTGTAATTTCCTTTTCAGGTTGTTCATTATTTGTGTACTGAAATGCAAGTAATTTTGTGTGTTGATTTTGTATCACTTGGTTGAATTCATTTATTAGTTCTAACATATTTTTTTGGAGTTGTCAGGATTTTCTACATATAAGATTGTATCATCTGCAAACAAAGATAATTTTACTTTTTCCCTTCCAATTTGGATGTCTTTTTTTTTCTTTTTCTTGCCTAATTGTTCTGGCTAGAACTTCCAGTATTACGTTGAATAGAAGTAGTGAAAGTGGGCATCCTTGTCTTGTTTCTGATCTTAGAGAAAAAGCTTTCCATCTTTCATCACATGTTTACTATGGGTTTTTCATATATGGCTTTTATTATGTGGAAGTAGTTTCCTTCTATTCTTATTTTGTTGACAGTTTTTATTGTAAAAAGATGTTCAATTTTTTTCAAATAATTTTTCTGCATCAATTTAGATGATCATGTGGTTTTTTCCCTTCATTTTCTTGATGTGGCATATTACATTGATTGATTTTCATATTTTGAACCATCCTTGCATTCCGGGAATAAATCTTGCTCCGTCAAGGTGCGTAATCCTTTTAACATGCTGCTGAATTTTGTTTGGTAGTACTTTGTTGAGGATTTTTGCATCAAGTTTCATAAGAGATATTGGTCTGTAGTTTTCTTGTAGTATCTTTGTCTGGCTTTGGTGTCAGGGTTATGCTGGCTTCATAGAATGAGTTAGGAACTGTTCCTTCCTCTTTAATATTTTGAAAAATTTGAGAAGGATTGGTATTAGTGCATTTTAAAATGTTTGGTAGAATTCACAGTGAAGCCAACAGATCCAGGGTTTTTATTTTTGGGGACATTTTTGATTACTGATTCAATTTCCTTACCAGTTACAGGTCTATTCTCTTTCTATTTCTTTGTGATTTAGTCTTGGTGGGTTTTGTGTTTCTAGGAATTTGTCCACTTAATTTAAGTTATTCAATTTTTTGGAGTACAAAGATTCACAGTACTTTCCTTTTTATTTCTGTGGAATTGAGAGTAATGCCCCCACTTTCACTTCTGGTGTTAGTAATTTGAGTTTTCTCTCTTTTTTTTCCTTGGTCCATCTAGCTAAAGTATTGCCAATTTTGTTCCTCTTTTGAAAGAAACACTTTTTGGTTTTATTGATTTTCTTTATTGTTTATGTATACTGTATTTCATTTATCTCTGGCTTAATCTTTATTTCCTTCCTTCTGCTAGATTGGTTTCAGTTTGTTCTTCTTTTTAAGTTCCTAAAGTTGTAAAGTTAGGTTGTTGATATGAGATCTTTCTTGTTTTTTAAATGTAAGCTGTTATAGCTATAAATTTCCTCCTTAACACCACTTTCATTGAGAGCCATAAGTTTTGGTATGTTTTTGTTTTCATTCATCTCTATTTTTGAATTTCCCTAGTGATTTCTTCTTTTACCCATTTGTTGTTTAAAAGTGTGTTGTTTAATTTCCACCGTTTTGTGAATTTTCCAGTTTTCTTTGTGTTATTGATTTCTAAATCTATCCCACTGTATTTGTCTCTTAAAATATACAGAAAACAAAAAGTATAGTTACAAACCATTGTCACAGTAATACAAGCTTTTATATTTGTCCATGTATCTATCTTTATTAAGATCTTTATTTCTCCACACACCTTTGAGTTACCATCTTTGTCCTTTCATTTCACTTCATAGGACTTTAATGATCATTTCTTGCAGGGAAGGTCTGGTGGTCAGAAACTCCCTTAACATTTGTTTCTCTGGGAATGTCTTGATTTTCCTCTCACTTATGAATAACAGTTTGCCAGATATAGTATTCTTGCTTGAGAGTTTTTTTTCCTTTTAGCACTTTGAATAAATCAGCTCACTGTCTTCTGGCCTCCAAAGTTTCTGATGAGAAATCTGCTTATAATCTTAGTGAGGATCACTTGTAAGTGATGATTAATTTCTCCTTTGCTGCTTCCAAGATTGCTCTTTATCTTTAACTCTCGAAAGTTTGATTCTCATGTGTCTTGGTGTGGGTTTTTTGTGATCATCTCAGTTGGAGTTTATCGAGTTTCTTGTATGTTTATTTTCATGTCTTTCTTCAAATTTGAGAAGTTTCCAGTCATCATTTCTTTGAGTATCCTCTCTGCCCATTTATCTTTCTTCTACTTCTTCTAGGACTCCCATGATGCATATGTTAGTTCTTTTGATGGTGTCCCTATTTCTTTTAGGCTATGTTCACTTTTCTTCATTCTTTTTTTTCTTTTTGTTCCTTAACCTTGATAATTTCCATTGTCTTGTATTTAAGTTTATGGATTCTTTCTTCTGCCTGCTCAAAACTGTCTTTGAATCCTTCTAGTAAGTTTTTAAATTTCAGTTTTTTTAATTTTCAGCTCCAGAATTTCATTTTGATTTCTTTTAAGGTTTTCTATCTCTTTATCGATATTTCCATTTTGTTCATACATCGTTTTCTTGATTTTTTCCACATCTTCCTTTAATTCTTCAAGCATCTTTAAGACTGTCATTCTGAGGACTTTGTCTAATGTGTCTTATGTTAAGTCTTTTTCAGGCACAAATTTTGTTGAATTATTATTTTCTTTTGGATGAGGCATACTTTCTTTATTGTGTGTAATATTTTATTTATTTATTTATTTTTATTTATTTATTTCAGCTGTGCTGGGTCTTAGCTATGGCATGTGGGATCCTTAGTTGTGGCATGCGGGATCTTTTTTTTTAATATCCATTTATTTTTTTAAATTAATTAACTAATTAATTTATTTTTGGTTGCATTGGGTCTTCATTGCTGTGCGCGGGCTTTCTCTAGGTGCGGCGAGTGGGGGCTACTCTTTGTTGCGGTGTGCGGGATTCTCACTGTGGTGGCTTCTCTTGTTGCGGAGCACGGGCTCTAGGCACGCGGGCTTCAGTAGTTGTGGCACACGGGCTTAGTTGCTCCACGGCATGTGGGATCTTACCGTGCCAGGGCTCGAACCCGTGTGCTCTGCATTGTCAGGTGGATTCTTAACCACTGTGCCACCAGGGAAGTCCGGCATGCATGATCTTCTGGTTGCATCATGCAGACTTCCTAGTTGCGGCATGTGGACTTCTCTTACTTGTGGCATGCATGTGGGATCTAGTCCCCTGACCAGGGGTTGAACCCAGGCCCTTTGCATTGGGAGCGTGGAATCTTACCCAATGGACCACCAGGGAAGTCCCTGGGCCATACTTTCTTGTTTCTTTGTATGCCTTGTGGTTTTTCTGAACACTGGACACTTGAATTTAATAATTCAGTAACTCTGGAAATCAGGGTTTCTAGCCTTCCCCAGGGCTTGTTATTTTTTGTCATTGTTTTTGTCTATTGGTTTTGTTTTTGTTGACTATTGCAGCCTCTCTGTGCTGAGCATCAGCCTGTGATATAAACTTAATGTCTTCTTCTGTCTTTTCTGATACTTTAGGCATGCCCAGCAACTTTCTAAATTTTTCCTGTATGTGCGCTTGTTTTTGGATGTCCTAGTCTTTAATGTCTGGCTTCTGAATGAGGAAAAGCAAAACATGTAGTGGGATAAAATGGCACCAGCCCTTGAAATTTCCTGGAAATCACATTAGCCAAAATAGGAGGGGCTTGCAACAGTGGGCAAAGGTGCAGCAACAATGATTGCATGCCTCTTCATCTGTGCCTCTGTGACCAGAAGCAGCAATCAACAATTAGAGCACACTACTTACAATAGCCAGGACATGGAAGCAACCTAAGTGTCCATCAACGGATGAGTGGATAAAGAAGATGTGGCACATATATACAGTGGAATATTACTCAGCCATAAAAAGAAATGAAATTGAGTTATTTGTAGTGAGGTGGATGGACCTAGAGACTGTCATACAGAGTGAAGTAAGTCAGAAAGAGAAATACAAATACTGTATGCTAACACATATATATGGAATCTAAAAAAAAAAAAAAACTGGTTCTGAAGAACCTAGGGGCAGGACAGGAATAAAGACACAGGCATAGAGAATGGACCTGAGGACACGGGGAGGGGGAAGGGTAAGCTGGGACAAAGTGAGAGAGTGACATGGACATATATACACTACCAACCGTAAAATAGATAGCTAGTGGGAAACAGCTTCATAGAACAGGGAGATCAGCTCGGTGTTTTGTGTCCACCTAGAGGGGTGGGATAGGGAGGGTGGGAGGGAGATGCAAGAGGGAGGAGATATGGGGATATATGTATATGTATGGCTGATTCACTTTGTTATACAGCAGAAGCTAACACACCATTGTAAAGCAATTATACTTCAATAAAGATGTTAAAAAAATACATTACCAAAAAACCCCCAAAAACAATTAGAGCACAGACCCCCCATATTTGGAGGATAGACTCCTTTTTCCTCATCCCATCTCCTACAAGCTCTGTTCAGGTTGCGCATAGAACACGTGCACAGCTGCCTGCCACATGGCTGTAGTTGGGGGATGGGTAGCTGCTACTGTGGTAAGAGCTGAAATTGCCCCAAATTGACTGCAATTTACCATCCAAGACTTCCCTGGAAGTTGCAAGCCTTCAATAGGCTCCAGATTTCCCACATAGTTACACCAGACAGATCCTGTCAGTGCAATTTTTGTCTAGATGGAGAGACAGATTCCTGGCACATCCTACTCCACAGGTTCTGTGAATTCCCTCCTGACAGACTTTATTCTCTGACAATTGCACCATTGCATATTCCCACCAGCGTTGTATGAGGGTTCCAATTTCTTCACATCCTTGCCAAAACTTTTTATTATCGCTCTCAAAAGATGTCTTTTGATCAATGACCAAGTGACCGGGAGGGACTAGAAAAACAGAAAAGAACTGTTGAGAAGAAAAGGGATTGAGTGAAAATCCTGAAATAAGTGAGCAGGGGGGATGGGGAGAAGTGGTGGGGACTGGGTAGGAAAAGGCTGGAGGAAACAAGGGTATGAACAGGGGCAAATATGAAGTCAGGGGAAAGACAGAAGCAAATGTGTGGGCTGGGAAAAGGCCACAAAAGTGGTAACAATTAGACAGATGTGAGTGTCTGGGGTACCTGCTGGATGTTGGGGGACTATGACAGAGGCCAAGGCTGTAGCTGAGTTTGGCTGTAGGTGCACTGACAATGGTTTGGGACTTTATTAAGGAAACTCAAGCCTGCCTGGTGTTCAGTGGCCCCTTGGAAAATACCACTTTGCAGGACAAGATTTTTGGCCATTTGTGCTGTAACAATTCTTTTTCATTTCAGAAAAGATAGATATGCCAAGCTGTCACTTGAGAATACCATGAGGCGGGACCATTGTCTTCCCAAAAGGCCATTTACCTAAGTTACAAGAGAGGGAATAAAAGCATGAGAGACCTGGTGAAGTCTGTGTGTCTGTTCTTTGCCAAGGGAACTTTTATATGCTTCCTACTTGGTGATATTTCTCTTAAAGGTGGCCCACTTCCCTGAGTCCCAAATGAGAAAGAAGGAGTTAGAATCAGATAGCATTACTGTCAGTCATCTCAGACATGAGTGAGTGAGGCAGGGGTCTGACCTCCATGTCATGTTTATGGAGTTGTGTGTACACAAGTCTGTCTCTTTTTCTGCCTGTCTCAGGAAGGGTAGGTGATGGCTTTTTCCATAAACCATTCAAGGAAGGAAATATCACCCCCAGAATATCTGATTATTACTAATGTTGAGTAGAAAATTAAAGAAAGTTTGCTGAAAAATTCTTCTGGCCGTACCTGTCCCTTGCTGTACTTCATCTTTCACTTGCTACCTTACCACGAGAATTAAACCTCTATTACATATAGTCAGTTCACCTCAAACCTTCTGGTGCAGTTGGGCCATAGCAGAAGGCTCTGGGAGACCTTAGCACCTTAGCTGTGGAACTGGCCCTCCTGTAGATTGATGATAGTTGTATAAAATATGGTAAGTGCACAGGTTACTATGTTTCTCCTTTCTCCTTTTCCTTTCTTGTATTTAGTAATCTTTTAGTGCAGTCAAAATGTAGGATACTTGGACAAGGCTAAAGGGAAAGCCCAAATGAGAATTTTCCATTCTCAAGTGGCCAATTATGAGATTGGTTCATTGAACCACAAATGAGCCAAATGGGGAATGATTCCTAGCTCACCCACAACTGTAGGGAATTTTTTTTTTAATTTAATTTTATTTTTTATACAGCAGCTTCTTATTAGTTATCTATTTTATACATATTAGTGTATAAATGTCAATCCCAATCTCCCAATTCATCCCACCACCACCACCACCCCTTCCCTGCTTTCCCACCTCGGTGTCCATACGTTTGTTCTCTACATCTGTGTCTCTATTTCTGCCTTGCAAACTGGTTAATCTGTAGCATTTTTCTAGATTCCACGTATATGTGTTAATATACAATATTTGTTTTTCTCTTTCTGACTTACTTCACTCTGTATGACAGACTCTAGGTGCATCCACCTCTCTACAAATGACCCAATTTCTTTCCTTTTTATGGCTGAGTAATATTCCATTGTATATATGTACCACTTCTTCTTTATCCATTCGTCTGTCGATGGGCATTTAGGTTGCTTCCATGTCCTGGCTATTGTAAATAGTGCTGCAGTGAACATTGGAGTACATGACTCTTTTTGAATTATGGTTTTCTCAGGATATATGCCCAGTAGTGGGATTGCTGGATCGTATGGTAGTTCTATTTTTAGTTTTTGAAGGAACCTCCATACTGTTCTCCATAGTGGCTGTATCAATTTACATTCCCACCAGCAGTGCAAGAGGGTTCCCTTTTCTCCACACCCTCTCCAGCATTTGCTGTTTGCAGATAGGAAAAAAATTTTTTAAAGAATTTAGAGAAGCACCAGGACAAAACACACACTATCAACTAGAAAGTCTTTGAGGAATCCTGTGCTTCTTGCCTACAGCTTCATTTGCATTGTTTATTTTAATTTATATTATTTAAAAATTTTACATATAGTAAGTCGGCTTTCTTTTGTGTACAGTTGTATATGAGTTTGAGCATGTGTGTAGAGTACTGTATAAATGGAATCATAGAGTATATAATTTTTTGAGGTTGGATTTTTGTGCTGAGTGTAATGTCCTTAAGTTTTATCAAAGTTGTGTATTGTAATAGTTTAGGTTTTTTTTATTGTTCAGTAATATTCCATTGTATGGATGTATCAGAATTTACTGAATAACCTATTAAAAGACATTTCTCTAGTTGGCAGCTTTTGATGATTTATAAAGAGTGCTGTTATAGACATTTGTGTATAGATTTTCTGTCAACATGTTTTTATTTATCAAGAGTGAATACACAGGATTAGGATTTTGGGGTCATATAGTGTTTGTATATTTAACTTCTTGAACTTACCAAGCTCTTTTCCACAGTGGTTGTATCATTTTGCATTCTTACTAACAATGTATGAGAATTCAAGTTACCCTGTGTTCTTGCCAGACATGGCATTGACATTTTAAAAAATTTAAGCTATTCTAATAGGTGTGAAACTATAACTCATTATGATTTTAATTTGCATTTCCCAAATAGATAATGGCTAATTATACTGAGAATCTTCTGATGAGCCAACAATACATCTTCTCTGGTGAAATGTCTGTTCAAATGTTTTGCCATTTAAAAAAGTTGGTTTGTTTTATTACTGTTGAGATTTGGAAATTTTAAAAAATATATGTATATTCTGGATATAAGTTCTTTGTCAGATAAGTGTTTTGTAAATGTTTTCTCCTAGTCTATACCTTGTTTCTTCATTCTCTTAATAATATATTTTACAGAGCAAGAGTTTTTAATTTTGATGAAATTCAATTTATTATTTTTTTTCTTTTAAAACATGCCAAGAACACTTTGCCCAACCAAGGTAATTAAGATTGTCTCCTATGTTTTCTTCTAAAAGTTTTATAGTTTTACATTTTACACTTAGATCTGTGGTACACTTTTGAGTTACTATTTGTATGAGGTGTGAAGTTTAGTTTGAGGGTTTTTTTCTTTTGCATACAAGTAACTAATTGTTCTGGCACCATTTATTTATGAAGATTTATTTCTTCATTAAAGATTTGCTAATATTTTCCAGTGAAGCTATTGGGGCCTATAGTCTTTTGTGAAGGGGTATTTTTAAATTATGAGTTTAATTTCCTTGTTAGATATAGTACTCTTTGGCTTGTCTAGTCTTTCTTGGGTGAGCTTTAGTATAGTTTATGGATTTCAAGGAACTTGTCTATTTTATCTAAGTCTAATTTATGTGCCTAGAATTGTTATATTTCTCTCTTATTATCCTTTTAATATCTGTGAGGTCTGGGGTGGTATCTTTTTTTTTCACTCCTGTTATTGATAATTTGTGTCTTCTCTTTCTTTTTCGTTGTTATTCTGGCTAGAGGTCTATCAAAGTTATTAATTTTTTAAAAAGAATCAGTTTTGGGTTTTATTCATTTTCATTACTGTTTTTCTGTCTTCAGTTTCACTGACCTTTGTTCTTATCTGTACTAATTCTTTTTTTTCCACTAGTTTTGCATTTTTTCCTTCTTCTTTTTCTAGTTTTTAAGTTGGAAATTTAAGATTACTGAGTTGAATTTTTTCTTCTTTTCTAAATAAACAGTTAAATCTATAAATTTCTCTCTAGTGCTTTAGCTACATTCCACAAATTTTGATGAGCTATATTTTCATTTTCATTCAGTTCAAAATATTTTCTAATTTCCCTTGAAACTTCCTCTTTGCACATAGATTATTTAAAAGTGTGTTTTTTGTTTCTAAATATTTGGAGAATTTTCAGTTATCTTTTTATAATTGATTTCTAGATAGTTTAATTATGGTCAGAGAACAGTCTGTCTGACTGTTGAGGTTTGTTTTATGACCTAGGATATGATCTCTCTTGATGAAAATTCTGCTCCTGTTGGATGAAGTGTTCTATAAATATTAGATCAAGTTGTTAGATGATATTGTTCAGTTCTTCTATATTCATGCTGATTTACTCTCTGATTGTTGTATTGATTACTGAGAACGGAATACTGAAGTCTTCAACGGTAACTGTAGATCTGCCCATTCTTTCAGTTTTTGCTTCATGCGGTTTGAATCTCTGTTGTTTGATGCATACACATTAGGACTGTTATGTATTCTTTGTTATTTGACACTTTTGTCATTATTTAATGTTCTTCTTTATTCATGCTGTTTTTCCTTGCTCAGAAATCTACTTTGTCTGATATTAGTGTAACCACTCCTGCTTTCACCAGTGTTTGCATGGTTTATCCTTTTTTCAACCTTTCCCATTTAACCTGTGTGTATCATTTATTTAAACTGCATTTCTTCCAAGCAGCATACAGTCAGTTCTAAATCCATTCCAACAATCTCTGTCTTTTAATTTGTGTGTTTATACCATTAACAAATAACATAATATTGATATGTGTGCATTTAGGTCTACTCTCCTATTACTTGTTTTCAGTTTATTCCCTCTGTTTTCTGTTCCTGGTTATTCTTTCTTGACTTCTTTTGAAGTATTTGAATTGTTTTTAGGTTTCCATTTAAAATTATCTATTGAATTTTAAAAATAATATTTCTGTAATTTTCTATTGATTGCTCTAGGTATTAAAATATACATATTTAACATTTCTTATTATACTAAGAATTTTACATTTTACCACTTCAAGTTGAATATAGAAACTTTACCACAACAAGAGTCCATTAACTTTCCCCCATTTATGTTGTAGACATATATTCAAAATCCTATAAGACAATGTTATAATTTCTGATTTTAGTTGTCACACATATTGAAAAGAACTTAAGCAGAGAAAATTTTAAAATATTTAAATAGATACTATTTATTTTTCTCTTTTCTTATTCCTGAAATTCTATATTTTCTTCGGGTGTTATTTCACAAGAACTTCTTTCAGCATTTCTTTTACAGTGGGTTTGCTGGTGACAAATTCTCTTAATTTTCCTCCATCTGAGAATATCTTTTTTTTTTTTAATTTTTATTTATTTATTTATTTATGGCTGTGTTGGGTCTTCGTTTCTGTGTGAGGGCTTTCTCTAGTTGTGGCAAGTGGAGGCCACTCTTCATCGCGGTGCGCAGGTCTCTCATTATCACGGCCTCTCTTGTTGCGGAGCACAGGCTCCAGACGCGCAGGCTCAGTAGTTGTGGCTCACGGGCCCAGTTGCTCTGCGGCATGTGGGATCTTCCCAGACCAGGGCTCGAACCCGTGTCCCCTGAATTGGCAGGCAGGTTCTCAACCACTGCGCCACCAGGGAAGCCCTGAGAATATCTTTTTATTGCCTTCATTCCTGAATAATATTTTACATGCACATGGATTTTTTTCTCCTAGCGTAACATGTGTTCCACTGTCTTCTGACCATTATGTTTTTTTTTGTTTTTTTAACATCTTTATTGGAATATAATTGCTTTACAATGGTGTGTTAGTTTCTGCTTTATAACAAAGTGAATCAGCTATACATATACATATATCTTCATATCTCCTCCCACCTGCGTCTACCTCCCACTCTCCCTATCCTACTCCTCTAGGTGGTCACAAAGCACTGAGCTGATCTCCCTGTGCTATGCGGCTGCTTCCCACTAGCTATGTATTTTACATTTGATAGTATTTATAAGTCCATGCCACTCTCTCACTTCATCCTAGCTTACCCTTCCCCCTCCCTGTGTCCTCAAGTCCATTCTCTACATCTGCGTCTTTATTCCTGTCCTGCCCCTAGGTTCCTCAGAACCCTTTTTTTTTTTTTTTTTAGATTCCATATATATGTGTTAGCATATGGTATTTGTTTTTCTCTTTCTGACTTACTTCACTCTGTATGACAGACTCTAGGTCCATCCACCTCACTACAAATAACTCAATTTCATTTCTTTTTATGGCTGAGTAATATTCCATTGTATATATGTGCCACATCTTCTTTATCTATTCATCTGTCGATGGACACTTAGGTTGCTTCCATGTCCTGGCTATTGTAAAGAGCTGCAATGAACATTGTGGTACATAACTCTTTTTGAATTATGCCACTATGGTTTTTGATGAGAAACATGTCATCATTCAAATCACTGTTTCTCTCTGTATTATGCATTATTTTTCTCTGTTTTTTTTTTTTTTTTAGCAGTTTGCTCATGATGTATCTGAGTAAGGATTTATTTGGATTCACTGAGTTTCTTCAATGTGGAAGTTTATGTCTTTTGCCAATGTTGGGAAGTTTTTAGTCATGATTTCTTAAAATATTTTTTCTGCACACATTCTCTTCTCTTCTAAGACTGCAGTGACACAAATATTAAACCCTTTGATGTTGTCTAATAAGTCTGAGGCTCTGTTCCTTTTTTGTTTTCCAATCTATTTTTCTCTCTGTGGTTCAGTGCATTTCATTCCACTATATTCAGTTTTCTATTGCTGCATAACAAATGGCCTTAAACTTAGTGGCTAAAATAGCACATACATTTATTATCTCAGAGGTTATGTGAGTCAGGAGAGTCCAGATAAAATTTAGATGAGTCTTCTGCTTAGTGTCTCATATGGCTGCAATCAAAGTGTTGGTCAGGTTGTATTCTCATCTGGAGGCTTAACTGGAGAAGCATTTACTTCTGGCTCATTCATGTTGTTGGCAGAATGTATTTTCTTGCAGCTATATGACTTTTGCTGGCTATCAGCTGGAGGCTCTCTCAGACCTTATAGGCCATCTGCTTTTGTCATGTGAGCTTCTCCAGCATGGATACTTACTTCATCATGCTCTGAAGGAGAATCTATGCTAGCAAGATAGAATTTTATATAAGGCAATATAGTCACAGGTGTAACATGCTATCACTTTTGACATATTCTATAGGCTACAAGCAGGTCACGTGGCCCACCCACCTTCAGCAGAATGGAATTATACAAGGGCATGATAGCAGGCATAGGATAGAAGCTTTAGACATTGTGATTCAAAACGAGATAAAATGGAAGGTAAAAAAGTAGTCTCTTTACCATACACGTTCTGAAATCTAGCCAGGTAAATATTGGGGGTTCCTCAATTAGGTTTCAAGGTCTAGAAATAACTCTCCTTGGCCCTTGACTTCACCTCTTGATCTTGAGTATCCCCCACAAGTCACCCTTCTTTATTGTTAAAGGTAGATCAGAAAGAAAAGGCTTCTCTTGGAATTCATTCTCTCTACACCTTGTGTGCAATTTCAGGTTTCAAGCTGACTTTGAATTCAGGTCAGGAGATACCAAAGGGGGGGGGGAAATATCTATGAACCTCACTGCTGGATTGTTCTTACTTGGATTCTGGTTTGTTTCTTCAATCTACCTTTTACCATTTACATTTCAGAGTCCTCAGATAGCTGTTCCATTTATTCTGCCCTAGGATTTTATTTGCCTTCAATAAGATGGAGCGTACTTGTTCCATCTTTACCAGAACTGGAAACTTCCAGTGTTTACTTAAAAAAAAATAATGGACAGAATAGATAATAAATTTACAAGTTACAAAAGAGCATACAGTGAAAAATCTCCCTTATTCTGCTGTTTCCCACTTAATCAATCCCATTCCCTGCTGGCAAGCAATATTATTAATTTGTAACATATTTGTTCAAAGAAAATTTATGCATACATTCAGGGAAGATACAAATACTCATATATACTTCTATACTCTCCTTTTCACAAAAGATAGCATACTGTGTATTCTGTTATATGTTTTGCTTTTTTCACTTAAGAGTATAGTGGCGATCAATCTATCAATACACGATCATTTCCTTGATATGGCCACTTAGTATTCCATTGAGTCAAAGTATGAAAATTGATTTAACCATTTACTGTCCTTAAACAAAAGCCACGGATAATAATGTTATCCGTACATTCTTGCAAACATTTGAGGGTTTATTTGTAGTATAAATTCTTATATGTGGAATAGCTGAGTGAAAGAGTATGTGAATTTGTAATTGTTACAGATAGCATCTATCATCTCATATAGCTAAAAATGGTTTTTTTTTCCCATGTGATGAGAGCTCTTTAGATTTACTCTCTTAAAAACTTTCAAATATACCATTCAGCCATGTAAACGATACTCATCATGTTCCATATTATATCTCCAGTATAACCACATGCTTTTTTGAAGTATATTCTTTACTGGGTATAGAATTGTAAGTTGGCAGTTATTTTCATTAAGCACTTAAAAAATGTTGTTCTTTTATTGACCAAATAATGAGAGAGCTACTCCCATAATTTTTCTGAAAAATGTTATTGTTTTCTGTTTGAAAGCAAAATGATTCTTTTCCCCCTCTTTGTCACTGATTATCGGCAATTTTAGTAAGATAAACTTAGATTTGGCTTATTTTTTGTTTGCCAGAGTTGAGGTTTGTAGCGCTTTCTGAATTTGTCACTTGATATTAATTTTGGAAAATTCTTGATCAGTACCTATTCTAATACTACTTTTGTCCAATTCTCCCTCTTCATTATTCTTCTACTATAAATATTTTTGTTATACATTTTCACTGCTTTTCATGTACAGTCTTCAAACTTTCTGTATTTTCCTTCTCCCTTCCCATAATTTTTCTATCGAAAAAAATTTTATTGACCCATTTTCCTGTTCACTAATATCCCATCTGTTGAATCTCTGTTTCAAGTTACATGTTTTGTGTTCTAGAATTACCATTTTTTGTGGCCATGAGAATGCACCTCTTACCTCCCAAAGTAGGGACTATATTTAATTGACCATTGGTCTCAGCAGCTGCATTCTAAATTCATCACAGTGTTTGTACTGGGGCTGTGATTCCCACAGGCTGATCCCAGACAGTGAGCTTTGTAGGAATACCAAGGTCAGGATGGTCCTGAGAGATGGAGGACTCATTTGCCAGGAGAGTTTGCCTTAAGGTGTCCCTGACATCCTTGCCAGGCATACCTTAGAACTGCACTTCAGTATAAGGTCCTTCCACACATGTTCCTTTTTTCTCTCTTTCCTTCTCCTGGGGTCATATCTGGGTTCTCCCAGGGTCCCTCTCCATTTCCTCTCTGTTATGGTGGGTGCTTGGATTTGGTTTAATTAGGTATGGTAAGATGGCAGATATGGACTGATGACTGCCTTGAAGGAGGAGTTTATTACTTAAAATTCCCGAGGGGAGGGAGCATACTGTGCCCTGCAGGGCCACATGGGGAAGCACCAGGGTCAGTCAGGAGGGAGAAGGAGAGGCGAAAGCATGAGCCAGAGAATTTAGTGTGGTTTCATGGGGAGGAAAGTTAAGACAGGCTAAGCATCTGAGCAGGTCTAAGATTGGATAGTTTGAATGATTTTGGTGGACTCTGGGCTATAAAAGTCATCCCTAGTTGTCTGGTACCTGGCACGGAGGTGATGTAGGGCAGGAGGAGTACTGGCTTGGTGTGTGTGAGAATTAGATAAAGGAAGTAGTTGGGAATATAGGCTCTGGATTAGTTGGTTTGCATATCAGAGGCATGCTTTCAGGCAAGTTGTTTGCTATCTCTAGGAGTTAGTTAACCCTGCAAGGGTCAATCTCTCTCTGGGTCCATAAGGCCTCAAGATGTCAAAGCATCATAAAATATAGAAAATAACAAACATGATTAATACACTCTTACAAGTGTTTCTCCCAATAAATATCTTGCACATTGAATCTTGTCTTGGCTTCTGTTTTTTCGTAGGTCCCAATAACACGACATCTTTTTTAAATCCCAGTTTAGTTGTATCTATCTTTCATCTTTTATACATCCTCTTGAACATGTGATGTGTACCCACATTCCCTCTTCACTGAAACGTTTGTTGGCTCCACTGCTCAGAGTTCTGTCAGCAGACAGCTTTCAGCTCTCAGTAACTCCAGGGATTGCCTCAGCTGTAGATGCAGAACCACTTTGCCAAGGTCTTACCATCCTAGGGGAGCCCACATCCATTGACTGATCAGGAACATAAATGCCTGCCTATCTTTGCGCAAGTTAACCCAACTCAGAAAGCCCATTCTTGGTCTAGAGTTCTCCATGGAGTCAGTTAAACTATAATTGGGTCTTCATGATGACTCAACTTCTCTCTCTTCCCAGTACTGCCCCTGTACCCTCCCTTCCATAATTATTGCTCACGAGTGCATTTCTGAATAAACTCTGACTCACAGTTGGCCTCTGCGGGATTGGAGACATGACAAGATATGGTTTACCTGTGGGTTTTCTCTATTGTCTGTTTTTACTTTTGTATTTTTGTTTACCTGATCATGTTTCTGGAATTCTTAGTGCACTGCATTTTCATTAAATAACAGAAATTTCATAAGCAATTATAGAGGCTCAGGATGAAGCTGTCTTTCCTTAGATTGGATTTTCTGCTTGTAGGCAGATAGAGAGTGGGTAGTTCACCTGAATCCAGTTCAGATAGTATTTCAGACATTGTTAAAGCTGGCATTTTCTAGTTTGTTCTGACTCCCATGGTGAAGACTTTCTGAGGTCTCAAATGAAAACCTCGAATGTTGACCAGGACTTCTGCTCTTTGATAGGCTCTGAACTCCAACTTCCATTTCTCCAGCACTATTAAACAGCTGAAACTCTGCTTTCATTTTATAGTCTCTTAAAACTGCTTTTTTGCTTGTCTTCTTTGATCCATACGTACAGCCTAGAATTTATCAAATGCCCTGTGCAGAAGGAAGTTGCATGCAGAATGTCAAGTCCTCTTTGGTTCCCTTTCTTCTCAAATTTTGGCCATCAGCTCCTGCAGCCCAGTGAGATTGCTGTAAGCTCTGGGCTGCTATTTTTTGTTTTGTGTCTGTGCGCAGAATGGCAAACTAACAAATGCTCTGAAGGAAAGGGTTGTGGTGAATATAAGGCCCACTCTATGTATTTCCCTTTACTCTGGTATCTTGGTGGCTTTGGCTGTCCTCAAATGGCTTCAAAGACCTGGATTTTTGTTTTATGCTATTTTAGTCTTATTTTATAGTCATTCTGGGGTAAACTTAGCTGAGGGCTGAAGTTTTATCATTTTTCTTTTTGGCTTAAAATGGGGAGAAACTAGAGCTTGTTGGAAGAGGTTAGAGGAGTTTGTATACGATTTCTACACAGGTCCTCTTATCCAGATGTAGTAGTGAACACAGTATTCTGGAAAGAACCATCATTAAAATTTTTTCAATAATATTGTGTGTGGTTGTGTATGTGTGTAATCCCTCACTAACAAGCAAAACTTCATATGGTGGCGGATAATCATTTATCTTCCTTGAATTAATTAATTTTCTTAAACAATTTGACGTATATAGAACAGTTTCCAATTACACTTTTCAGACCAACTGGTCCTTATTTACTCTTGTCTTGGAAACCATCATCTGGAGTGTCCCTGAGCTGACCCACACTGGATGGTCTCATTGATAACATCCATCATTCAGCAAGCCTTGATACAGCATTCTTTCACACTGCCTTCCAGTCTTCTCGAAGCAAATTTCAGAAGGTCCACTAAAATGCTATGAGTGTATCAATCCTGCCCTCAAAGATTACATTATAAAAGAGATTTATAATATAGAATATTACCTATTAATTTAATATAGCTAAGAGCATTGAATGAACTGCATTTAATTCTCATTTAAATGAGAATTTCCTCATGGTCTAGAGTTGAGATTTAGGGACTAGATTGTGTCCCATGGAGTCTTGCCTTCCCTTGATCCACTACTTGCCTCTTTGTGCATCATTCAGTATGAGCCCAACCAAATGAAGGCTTTGCACTAGCAAAGTCCCCAAGGAAAACAGGTATTCATCTCTATGTTTTACAGACTAAGAGTTGTTGTTATATAGCCATATTTATTCCAACGTTAAAGTAAATGTGAATATGACCTTTGTGACTATAAGAGTAGAGATTTTGAACACAGAACATTTAAGACTCAAGGTATTGCTAAGAGATACAGCTGCCACTCTGCTTAGCATGCTTCACAGCTGCTTCTCAGGTGAACAGGTGTGGTAAGAGTCAATGACTCCTGATTCTATGAGGTTTGTTCACCATGTTGTCTAGCTCCTACTCCATTTCCTAAGAGATATGCTTCTGTGATAGTGTCAGGTTCAGGAATCAGATTTAAAATGTCTATTTTGTGTTTCATTTTATTATTTTTACAAAGCTTATATACATGTATATATGTCTGTGTCTCTGTGTCTGTGTGTGTATATATAAGTTTGTGCATGTGTGGTATGCATACAAGCATGTGTGTGTACATGGGTATGTGTATTTGAGTGGTACGTGTACGTGTATATGTATGTTTGTATACGTACATGTGTGTGTGCGTATATGTATATGTGTGTGCATATATCTGCATGTTCACCTAGTTCTTTCTGCTGAGAGGACCGAGAGCAGGGATAAGCCAGTAGCAGTGAGCAATAAGCCAGTAGCAAACATCACATATAGTGTGCTGTTTTCTAAATATCACTCCCCATAAAAAGAAACAGGGGTCCTTGGAAAATTCTTGATTCCGTATCTAGGACAATGAAAGAACAAGATGACCTTGGTACATCTTATGCCAGAAAACAATTAAGCCTTCCAATAATATTGGAGCTTGTGAAAAGGACTTAAGAGTCGGCTTGAAGTGTTTCCCTCTGACCAATAGGAGATAATTGTCCAGACGGGATCAATATATTTTCCCCTCCTAAATTCATATGTTGAAGTCCTAACCTCCAATGTGATGGGATTTGGAGCTGGGGGCTTTGGGAGGTGACTAGGTTTGATGAGGTCATGAGAGTGAGGCACTTATAAGAGGCATCAAAACCGCTCTCTCTCTCTCCAAGCGCACACAAAGAAGAGGCCATATGAGCACACAGTGAGACAGCAGCCACCTACAAGCCAAAAGAAGAAGGCTCAGGGTGACACCTACTTTTATGATGCCTTGTTCTTGGGCTTGTAGCCTCCAGAACTGTGAGAAAGACATTTCTGTTGTCTAAGCTACCCAGCCTATGGTATTTTGTTATAGTACCCTGAGCTGACTAATACAGGAGACAATTGAGCATCAAAATAAATAAGGAATAAGATGAAATCGGAGCCCATTAGTATATTCAGGTATAAATAAATTAATGAATACATAATAAGTGAGAGAAAAGGAAAAGCTGTTTCTTATAGTGAATGCCAATTAACAAATGTAGAGGGAATGATGGCATTGGAAACCTGTCTTCAGAGCATATTAATAACATTCAGGTAAGAATGATCAGTGGATGAAAGTTTGATGAGGAACAGGATAACTGCTTAGTTTTGAAATATTTTCCTACAGAACAGCTTATTAGTTAGAAATGGAGAACAGAAAATTTACAGTAAAGAAACAATCTGGTTACCCAAAGTTAATATCACCAACAAATGGACATCAAGTGTCCCTGGGATGCATGGTGTTGGAGTTTGTGCCATCTTAGAGGGTGCAGTTGGGCAGAACGTCAGTTTTATGGAATTCCTCTCCAAGCTGCTAACATGGATCTAATCATGTGGAAACCAAACTGAAAATAATTGATCTGTATTTGTCAAAGCCTCCAAGTCATAAAAGACAAAGACAAACTGAGGAACGTCTCCAGATTAAAGATGTCACCTAAATGCAGCTAGCAGTCCTGGATTCCATCCTGAACCTGGAGAAAAATAATTACAAAGGACATTATTAGGACAATTAACAAAATTTGAATAGAGGCTATATTTTAGTTAATAGTGTTGTGTTGATGTTGAATTTCCAGGTTTTTAATTTTGTACTGTGATTATGTAAGGAGTGTCCGTATTCTTAAGTATTTCAGGGGTAATAAAGCTTAGTGTCTGTGACTTACTTTCAAATGATTCAGAAACAAAACAAAACAAAACAAAGAAACAAATAGAGTGAGAGAGTAAGAGAGAGGTAAAGTAAATGGGGCAAAATGTTTAAAATGGTAAATTTGATAAACAATTTACAGGAGGTCTTTGTCTATTCTTAAGCTTTTCTGCAAGTTTGGAATTTTATCAAAATTAATGGTTACCAAAAGGAAATATCTCAACAAAACAAAACAGAATAAAAAAATTATGAAATGACTTATAGCAATTTCTGCTTGTCCTATATATATATATAAAATCATATATATTTTGTATATATATGTATGTATATGAAAGTTCAGAGTTCAAAGGCTATGTTGAATGATTCAGTATCACAATGTCATCACCAGAATGCCATTTTGAATTTCTCCCACCCTATGATCCAGGGAAGGATTTCCTCCTTTCCCACAGGATGGGCCATTATACATGGATGCCCATCAAGCCTGTACAGTTAGGTCTTCTCATTTAACTGCCACTGAGGCCAGTGCCTTCCTTGGAATCCTGGGGCAGGACCCTTCCAGCCTCAGGGAGCAGCAGTTGGCCTCACACCGGCAGCTCCTTTGGACAGTTGCAGGACTTGGAGCTAGACTTTCAGGCCTCCCTGCTCCACCAAGATCTCCAGGAGGGGAAACCCTAGGACTGTTTGTGTCACTATGAGCAAGGACAGAATGCCCTTATTCTGTAGGGTGAATGATTTTAAGCCCCTACAGAATGCCTCAGGAAGGTACTTAAGGCCCACGTCTGCAGTTCTTTTCCTATTAATTTACCAGTAATAACTCAATTACACTTTTTAAAAACATATGCTAAACAGTGTTTATACTTAGAGCTGGGTTTCAGGGCTTCTGCTTTCAAAAGAATACCTATTTTTTTAGCTAAATTTCTATTTTCTTTTCTTACAAATTATAACAGGAAATGGTGCTTTGAAATACAGGTAGCACTATATTTAAATACATCATGAAATTAATGAATTAGGAAATTAAATGTGTTTATTACTCTTAAACATTCTTCAGCTCACTTTCCTGAATTATCAAGTCTAAAGTTTTGACTGAGATTAAAAATTAAGACAATTTCTGTAAGCTCTTTTTTGGTGTGTATTTAACAATAACAACAAAAAAGCTGTGTGTCCACAATGTGCAAATATATATATACACACACACATGTATATAAAGAAAATTAACAAAATTTAAATATAGGCTATATTTTAGTTAATCGTGTTGTGTCGATGTTGGATTTCCAGGTTTTTATTTTTGTACTGTGAGTATGTAAGAAGTGTTCCTATACTTAAGTATTTAAGGGGTAGTAAAACATAGTGTCTGTGACTTATTTTCAAATGATTCAGAAAGAAAAACATATGGAGAAAGAGAGTGAACAAGAGATAAAATAAATGGGGCAAAATGTTTATGTGTATATATGTATATATATGTCTATATATCTATCTTCTGATGCATGTATACACACACACAATTTTTTGAATGTATATATTTCAGATGCTTCTAACTACTCTGCCAGTTAAATACATATTAATACTCCATTTTGTGTCTTAATTCAGAGATGCTGTTTTAAAATTTTATTTCTTATTTTTATTTATTTTTTGGCTGCGTTGGGTCTTCGTTGCTGCACATGGGCTTTCTCTAATTGTTGTGAGCGGGGGCCACTCCTCTTTGCAGAGCGCAGGCTTCTCACTGTGGTGGCTTCTTTCGTTGTGGAGCACGGGCTCCAGGTGCTCAGGCTTCAGTAGTTGCAGCACGTGGGCTCAGTAGTTGTGGCGCACCGGCTTAGCTGCCCCGCAGCATGTGGGATCCTCCCGGACCAGGGATCAAACCCGTGCGCTCTGCATTGACAGGCAGATTCTTAATCACTGTGCCACCAGGGAAGTCCCCAGAGATGCTTTTAATATACTTAGGTTCACATAAATCCTAGAAGCTAGAACCAAATTGGTTCCCAGGAATATGTGACCCAATGCCCATACTAGTTTCACTGTTGTTTCTTCCCTGCACATATTTTGGTTTGTGTTTGTCTTGTGTTTTGCCTAAACTTTTTAAGTTGTGATTTGTTCGTAGGCAGTTATTTCCTTTTAAATTCCATAAGAATTTGTTCAAGCATTGTGCTCAGTTTGCTTCTTTGATTATTAACATGCAGGAAAGCCACACAAGAAATATTTTTTTCTCCTGAAAGCCCTTCATATCATGTATCACATGTAAGTATATGTGAGATGCAGCTTTATTTCAAAAATTTCCACTATAATCACACTTAATACAAAAACATCATAATTGAGCCTAACAAAGTTTCTGGAGATCAGATTCGAAGAAATGTATTTTTCAAGTTCAGTTATATGAGAATCTGTGATATTACGTCTTACTGTAAGGATACAAGATGCTCTAAGTTTTCATTAACAATAAAAATATTCAAAATTGTGTAATTTGTTTCTATAAGGCACATCTTTTCTAAGGTGCTCAAAGAATTTGCTTATTTACTGGTAGGCGTTGATTTTGATCCAGCAGAGTCATTATTCTATGACGACTGCTGCTTCACGAAGATTGAATGGCCAGTGGAGACAGTGAGAGTAGGGCTCTTGTGTTCTCCCTGCATTTGGCCCAGAACTCTGAGAGTTCCACTCCAGATCTAACGCTGATATCATATGGGATTTTAGATCCAGATGATAATTTATTGACAGTATATTAGACTTAATCATAAGTTACAATTATAGTTGTTGCCACTGTTCTTGTATCCTGTTTCCCTCTCTCTTGAATTCAGCTTTTGTTTTGCACTAGAGAACATCCTGGAAGAATTCTTTCAGAAAAGTCTGTGTGTTATAAACTTTCTACCTCTTTGTATGTCTAAAATTTTCTTTCGTTCTCTTTTATACCTGAGTTTTTATTTGCCAGCACAGAACTTGCTAGGGAGTGATGGGACTAACCATCTCATTAACTGAGCAATCCTTCTGGGAATGGAGGCTTAAGGCCGTTATAGTAATAAGTGGTGTAGACTGTACGTAATGCTTACCAGTAAGCTATTTTACAGATGGGTGTAGTGTAGATTTTCAATGCTTACATTAATATTTACATTAATCTCTAATTAAGAATAAACAGTTCGGAATAGTGACATTTCTTAATTAAGTCCATAAAACTGTCTTTGCCTTGAATTAATGATTTCCCCAACTACATGGTCTGAACCTAGGAATTCGTCTACTCCTGTCCAATGTTCCTTAAATCCAGCCAGCCACTTCACATTTTCTAAGAGCATTGTGAAAATCCAGGGCTATATATTTTGGTAGCATCTCTAGATTTTTACTCTTTTCTGTTGGTCGTAAATTACTTGTTATGACTCCTTAAATAGTCTTATGCTAAGATTTGCTGTCATGTATCTTTCTCATATCCTCATTTAGGTTGATTAATTTTTTTCCATGTTTGCATTTTATATCTGTTTTTTCTTTCTATATTGCAGCATCAAGGATGAAAAGGATGCCCAGGACTTGATCTTAGAAAAAACCAAAGAAGTGGAGTCTTTACGAAATTCCAGCTTGGTTAAAGGAGCAAGAGTGAGTGTCAGTCACAGCCCAGGAAGACTCATAGAATGGAAAAAAGGAAAGCTAAAAATGATGATAATAAAGTTGCTGAATAATGTCAATTTGTCTAGATCTCAACCTGAAAAATGCCTTTTCATAAGAGATGAGCCCTGCTTTTTTGGGAGGGGAGGCAGCTATCATAGTTATAAGCAGAAAAATGAGACTGTTCATATGAATCTTTAATAATATCCCCAAATTTAATGAAAATAATACAATTTAACAATCAGTTTTTCTATTCACTATTCAAGAAAACTAATGGTCCCCAGCACCTCCTAAGTTTTTCTAGAAGTGATTTAAAATTTTGTAAATATAAGATGGAAATCAAAACCTTCTTATCTGATTTTGTAGAAAATGCCAGGGGCAATGGAGCGATTTGATAAACTGGATATGTCAGCTATGCTTAAGTTGGAGCCGGCTTTCGACAGAGAGCGAATTTCCAGAAAGATCCTCCCAGAGGCTGCTCCAAGCACTCTAAACTGGTGAGACCGACTGACACCATTTTTAAAACGACTTATTTATAATCTGGTTGCAAAGTACTTAAAGCATAGTTATGTGTTTAGTTTCTTCCTATGACATAAAGTTTAGTGTTTTTTTTTTAAAGAATAGTTTTTTTCTATGAAATGAAAAGTAATGAAAATTTGAAAGCAATTAGTTACTTTTAACATATGTACTTTCAACAGGCTTTAATTGATTCTGGCATCTCTACAAAATGGTATCAATAATACTGAAAACTGAATCATCTGTGAATGAAGTTTCTGTTGTTTTCTCCTTATTTGCAAAATTTCCTTGATTCACAGGCACCCAAAATCCTCTAGTAAGAAACACCTCGTATATGTAGGAAAAAAATTTTTGAATGAAAATAGAATGAGGTAAACTCAAAATGTGGCCTATTTCCCATAGACCTTTAACTTCTAAAGGGTCTACTGAGGTTGGTTTTCTCATATTTTTAATTATAGCTTGTAACTTGTATATTGCAACATGTATATTTTTTAAAGGGCTCCTCTCTCCATTCTGTTTGCTGGTTAGTGAAGCAGTTTGTTTCATTCTTACCACAAAAACAGAGCAAATTAAACTCCAACACTGTAGATGATAATCATACAAATAGACAATAAACATAGCTAATGAATACATCAGAGTAAAAGGAAGAAAAGAAAGAAAATTCAAACCAGTGTGAAAAACTATATATGACATCCATTTCTTATATAAACATGCTCCAAAAGAGTCATTTTAGTGAGATGAGAAGAAACATAAGCCTCTGAGGGCCACTTTCATGCCTAAAGCCTTATTCACTTAACTGTAATCGTTAACATGTGGATCAACTTCAGTGCAAGAAGTTGAATTATTTAAAGCCAAAAGCTTTATATGCTGCAAATGATCCAGTTATAAGACCAGTATACTTTATTAAACATGAAAAGGAAAAGACATTTCTCATTGTGTGAATGATACAGTGTAAAGAGCTATCAAATAACATCTGTGTAATCGTCCACAATAAACATGTTATTTCATCTTATGCTTAGGGCATCTCAGTTCTCATATCTGCTCAAAAGTAGGCATGTAAATCAGATTGAAAGTTAATAAATATACACATTTATTTGCTCCATTATTTGGGTTCCTTATGAAACAAGGAATGTTATTTGGAATGTTGTAAGACGTTCAGCTTGACTGAAGACTAACTGTATTAGCCCCACATTCCAGTTATGTGGGATCCAATTATAGGTCAGTCTCTTGCACTTAGCACTTAATGATGTCTTCCCTTCTTTCTGCCTCTTTTAGTAAAATGAAAGCCAGAGAGAAGTACCAATCTGACCTGTGGTTAGAAATTGAACACCTGAATAAGGGTGAGGAACTCAGATCTAAAAGGGTATGGGGCTCAGTGTTGCCTAAATCAGGACCTATTGCGCTACACGTCCATGGGCCCAGCTGGCTACAAGGGAGCCAGGTTACTATGAAGGTGGGAGATTAGCTCTTGGAAGCCAGCTTAGAGCCCAAGGTTACTGTGTGTGTGTGTGTGTGTGTGTGTGTGTGTGTGTGTGTGTTTCTACTCTCATTTGGTAAAATATTCGAAGAGCCATTTTGTTGGGTTTTATTTTATACAATTTAGAGATTTTTCTATCACAAAGAAAGCAAAATATTATGCTTAACTGGAACTACCTTTTTTTCAGCATGACGAAATATTTCATAAAACATGTTTGTCATTGGTAAAAGTTTTCAATTCATACCAATCACTTCCCAGTTTTGGAATGCTCCCATGTGTTGCAGCATGAGGCAAACCACTCTGGCGATGGGGAAGTCGGCTGTTGTTCAAATTGGACAGAGTCGAGGCAACACGGGTCCGTGTGTTCAGAGCTGTAAGAGGCAGAGTGGGATACGGCAAAGCGCAGCTGCGGAGACGTCATGGGACACTCCCTCAGACTTGCATCACGATGCCCCTCATCCTCCTCCGCTCTTCATCCTCCGCGATCCCGCTTTAAGCCATTTTCAACTATCTCTTAACCTTTTTGTTCTCCACTAAGATTTCCTGACATTTGCCCATGACTCTGGAAGCTAAGAATGTGTCACCCTTTTCAGTACATGGGTTTCTTAAGTTTTTCTCATTATGAGGGTAGTAATAATATGAGAATTTAATTTTTTAAAAAAACTGTGGATGTTACTTTTAACTGAAGGGATATTTTATTGTCTTAACAGAAGCCATTTCTTATGCAAATGAGTTAGTGGAGCTTCTACCTGTCTGAGTTCCCCTTTCCTTTCATGCCCCAGTTTTTTGGCTCACATTGGCCTGGATTAGAGTCCCATGACTCTGGGCCTGTGCCAGCTGATGAATATTCTGGAAGGGAGAGAGTAGGCTCATAAGGAATTCAGGATAGGCAAACTCTGGAAGTAAATATTTGTCCAATAAATAGTTGTGAGTGGACTTTTTTATGGGCAATAGAAGAAACAATTAAAGAGAACTTGAGTACCCTTGCAAAGATGAGAACCAAGACAGGTTCTAATTCAAGAGAGGCGTAGGAAGCACTGAATGTAGGGTAAGTGATGTAGCGTGCTCAGGTGGTGGTGCTTCCGGGGCTCAGGCTGCAGCAAAGAAGTCAAGGCCAGAGTATCGCTCACTACACAGCACCAGCGGATGGGGTACTTTGGATAACAAAACATTGATAGGTGGGAGTAATGATAGGTTTGACAATTTTTAGAAGGAACCTAAAAGAGAAAGACTACATATCTATCTATCTATATATATCTCTATATATCTATATAATCACAATACTTTATCAAGTTAACATTTTTATCCTGGAATTTTATTTTTACCATTAGTTTTTCTCTAAATGCTGCAGAGCAATACTATCTTTGTGCGGTATTATGTGGCATTTCTGAACACCTTTCCTTGTTTGAGTATTAAGCAATTGGGTTTAGTGATTTATAGCTGGAAAATTCATACTCCTGGCAATGTCAGTTGCTAAAGGTATGCTTGTTAGAGAAAGTCTGAATTCGTGCTTTTTCTTCTCTCATATTTAAGTAAAATTATAATCTTACAATAAGACTTCATTTTGAATATATTTAAAGTTAGTAAAATTGCTAAATGATAATGCATGGAATTTCTTTAAAGTTCCTTTAAGGAAAAAAACCTTGTAGTTGGATACTTTATTCTGTCTAAATAAACAAAGCCTTGACAATATGATAAAAGTTTTAAGTATAATTAATATTTGTTTTATGTCTGCCTGTGTTCTTCTTATAGAAACTTAGGCAAAGAAATGCATACATTTGACCCTCCATATCTGCGGGTTTCGCATCTGTGGATTCAACCAACTCAGACCAAAAACATTAAATTAAAAAATTCCAGAAAGTTCCAAAAAGGAAAACTTGAATTTGCCATGCACCAGCAACTATTTACATAGAATTTACGTTGAATTTGCCACCTGCCAGCAACTATTTACATAACATTTACATTGTATTAGGTACTATGAGTATTCTAGAGATGATTTAAAGTATACAGGAGGATGTGGGTAGGTTATATGTAAATACTACATCATTTTATATAAAGAACTTGAGCATCAGAGGATTTTGGTATCTGCAGTGGGTACTGTAATGAATCTCCTCTGGATACTGAGGGGTAATTGTACTAGGTACCTAAGAGGAATCATTTGAAATTGATTCCTGAAGTGGGGAGAAACTAGCATAGGAAAAGCAGCCATCATTGGCATCACCATATTGCTGAAATCCCCTTGGGGCTTCTAAAATTGTTTCAAGTTCTATATAAACCTAATACTATTAGGGAAAAGAAAGCTGTGATTTGACACACAGGAGTTAATTCATGAAAACTTATATAATTTATTTATATACTTCCATGATAAGTTTACCATAAATTTGCTAAAAATTATTGTTTCGTTTGAGATGCAGAATGCTTAGACATATTAAATGTACTTAACATACACAAATAAATATAAACATCCTTTGACTTAAGTATATATAGATGATAGATCAGATTACCTCTGAAAATATGGTTTGAGAACAATTTTAAAGAGATTAAGGTCCAAAAAGGCATGAACGTTAGTTTCAATTTTCTGAGTTTAATAAATGTTTGCTGTTGTGTTCCAGGTTTAGTGCTACCAGACCCAAGTTCATCTTCCTTGGCACGTTTTAATACAACTACCTATGCCGTGGCTCAGTGTGAAGTAAGTACTAAACTTCTTGAGTATGTTCTACAGCCACTTCAGCAGTCACTGATGTGCTCAGAGTGGCACTTTCTTCTTGCAATAAAACTGTTTTTAATATTATTCCCTGAGAGAGGCCTGAAGTCTTGATATAAGCACATAGGAAAGAAACAGTTTTCATGGAAAGTAAGGCTGCAAGTTTATGTAAGTTACAAGGTCATCTGTATTAGAATTAAAATAACAAACAAAATATTTTACACTGTGAACTATGACACACGTACAGCAAAGTGTAAAAAACACCTCTATAGTCCGCACTCAGGTGAAGACAGGAAACACGACTGATGCCCCAGAAGTGTGCCCTTCTAGTTGGTAGCAAGCCCTCCCTCTCTGCTGTGGGCAACTGCTACTCTGCTGCTCATGGTAAGGACGTCCTTGTTTTTGTTATGTTTTTACACACGATGTATGCATCCCTACACAAGAGGATTTAATTTTAGAATGTATGTAAGTGGAATCATACTGTATATGTCCTTTTGTGTCGCAGCATGGGTGAGTTTCATCCATGTGCAGCAATAATATGTTCAACTGTATTTCAATATATATGATGGTCCATTATATGAATATATTGTAGTTTATTTACCCATTCTATTATTGAGGAACCCTTGGATATACGTCTGGCTCCAGTCAGAAAAATAGGAACTGTAACAGTTATTTTAATGGAGACATTTTATTTTATCTATTTCTTTTGAAAAGCTTTATTTAGGTGCAGTTGATATACAACTGATGTACATATTTAACGTATATAGTTTGATGACTTTGTACATACACATACACCCATGAAACCATCACCACAAAGTAATAGATATATCAATTACCTCCAAAAATTTCCTTGTGCTTCTTCTTTGTTGTTGTAAGAACACTGTTTTTGTTTGTTTGTTTTGTATGCTTCTTTGCTGTGTGGCATGCAGGGTCTTAGTTCCCCAACCAGGGATTGAACCCTGGGCCCCAGCAGTGGAAGCTCAGAGTCCTAACCACTTGACTGCCAGGGAATTCCTGTAAGAACGCTTAACATAAACCCTTTTAACAAGTTCTTAAGTGCATTTAACCGTATGGTTAACTATCGGCACAACGTTGTACAGCAGATCTCTAGAATTTATTCATCTTGCGTAACTGAAACTTTGCACTCACTGACAGACATTTCCCCATTTTCCTCTCCCCGCAGTCACTGACATTCACCATTCCACTCTCTGCTTCTATGAGTCTGACTATTTTAGATTCTTCTTATAAGTGGAATCATGCAGTATTTGTCCTTCTGTGACTGGCTTATTTCACTTAGCATAATGTCCTCTGGGTTCATTCCTTTATTTTAAAACAGAGAATTGGTTAAACAGACATTGGAGGACTAAAAATGCAAAAAGCAAACGGTGAGGTGACACAGAGGCAGGAGAAGCTACCATCTCTGGAGCTTGAAAAACAAAAGGAAGGGGTTGGGGTTTAAGAACCTAGAAGCTTAGAAGATGGGGCTGGTTCACAGAGTGTAGAAGGAGACTGCGGACCAGGACCCACTGCTGCTGGAAGGAAGGGCTCTGCAGGCAATTACAGAATCGTTGTGCACTAGGCAAAAGGAAACACCAGACTTTTCAGAGATGGTAAACACTGGCTCTTTGTCAATGCTAATTTCTGGGACACAAAGCACCACCAATGTCCACAAGTCAGCCTGGAGCTATATCATACAGGAGGTAAATGACATTTTGGGCTGGGACTGTGTCTCAGTGGACTCCAAGGGACCGTGAATCTAACCTGTGGTTACTGAATATATAATTTGAATAAATATACTAAAAAACTGGTATGATCCATGCATGATCTCTGCAGTCTGGGGAGTGAGGGAGGCCTATTATGGTAAGAAGAGCCAGATGGAAGCCCTGAGGCCTTCTCTTTGGGGTAGTCTGGTAGGCAGAATTTGAATTGACCTTTAGAATTAGTTTTTGCCACCTGCTGTACATACCCTGTAAAATCCCCTCCCCTTGAGTGTGGGGAGGATCAGTGAAAATGATAGAATATCATTCTTATCATTAGGTTACTCATCAGTTGACTTTGAGTTAATGAAAAGGGAGACTATGCTAGGTGGACCAGACATAATAAGGTGAACTCTTTACAAGAAGGTTGAGTGTCAGAGAGATGCTATTATGCTGACCTTGAAAATGCAGCCCCCGTGAGTTTTATAGCTGCAAGGAAATGAGTTCTGCTAACAGCCACATGAACTGGAAAGAGGACCCCAAACCTCAAATGGGATACCAGCCTTTCTGATACTTTGATTTCAGCCTTGTGAGACTCTGAGCAGATTACCCAGCCATGCCAAGCCCAGATTCTTTTTTTTTTTTTTTTTTTAAACATCTTTATTGAAGTATAATTGCCTTACAATAGTGCGTTAGCATCCGCTTTATAACAAAGTGAATCAGTTATACATATACAATATGTTCCCATTTCTCTTCCCTCTTGCATCTCCCTCCCTCCCACCCTCCCCATCCCACCCCTCTAGGTGGTCACAAAGCACCGAGCTGATCTCCCTGTGCTATGCGGCTGCTTCCCACTAGCTATCTATTTTACATTTGGTAGTGTATATATGTCCATGACACTCTCTTACCCTGTCACATCTCACCCCACCCCCTCCCCATATCCTCAAGTCCATTTTCTAGTAGGTCTGTGTCTTTATTCCCGTCTTGCCACTAGGTTCTTCATGGCCTTTTTTTTTTTTTTCCCTTAGATTCCATATATATGTGTTAGCATACTGTATTTGTTTTTCTCTTTCTGACTTACTTCACTCTGTATGATAGACTCTAACTCCATCCACCTCATTACAAATACCTCCATTTCATTTCTTTTTATGGCTGAGTAATATTCCATTGTATATATGTGCCACATCTTCTTTATCCATTCATCTGTCGATGGACATTTAGGTTGCTTCCATGTCCTGGCTATTGTAAATAGAGCTGCAATGAACATTTTGGTACATGACTCTTTTTGACCTATGGTTTTCTCAGGGTATATGCCCAGTAGTGGGATTGCTGGGTCGTATGGTAGTTCTATTTGTAGTTTTTTAAGGAACCTCCATACTGTTCTCCATAGTGGCTGTATCAATTTACATTCCCACCAACAGTGCAAGAGTGTTCCCTTTCCTCCACACTCTCTCCAGCATTTATTGTTTCTAGATTTTTTGATGATGGCCATTCTGACCGGTGTGAGATGATATCTCATTGTAGTTTTGATTTGCATTTCTCTAATGATTAATGATGTTGAGCATTCTTTCATGTGTCTGTAGGCCATCTGTATATCTTCTTTGGAGAAATGTCTATTTAGATCTTCTGCCCATTTTTGGATTGGGTTGTTCGTTTTTTTGTTATTGAGCTGCATGAGCTGCTTGTAAATCTTGGAGATTAATCCTTTGTCAGTTGCTTCATTTGCAAATATTTTCTCCCATTCTGAGGGTTGTCTTTTGGTCTTGTTTATGGTTTCCTTTGCTGTGCAAAAGCTTTTAAGTTTCATTAGGTCCCATTTGTTTATTTGTGTTCTTATTTCCATTTCTCTGGGAGCTGGGTCAAGCCCAGATTCTTGACATGCATGACTGTGAGATAATAAATGGGTATTGTTTCAAGGTGCCACGTTTGTGGTAAATGGTTACTCAGCAATAGAAAACTAATGCAAATAGTAAAGCAAAAGCAATACCAATGTCCTGGGGGCAGTTGAAGAGGGTAGTGCAAAGATTTGAAAAATGCAGGGCTGGTTGTCTTTTTCAATCTCTTTTAATCACCTACTTGCCCTGTGCAAAAGCACATAGATATTGGAGAATGCCGTAGTTTATTGAAGCTTAATCAAATGGTGGCTGTAGTTTCAGCTCCTGTTCTGCATCTCTTATATTTATGGGAGAAAAATTTTAAGAAGCTCTTGTACCTGGTTCATAGTTACCAATCTTACAAATGCTTTTGTTCCTTTTATACCAATTTGTAGGTTCACTTTTGTGCACAAAATGATTTGGTTGCTTTTTTGGCTGATGATAATTGTAAAATAATAGTGATTTTCAGAAATATCTCTATTTCAAAGATGTAAAATGTAAAAAAAAATGTGCATCTTAGAATTTGTAAAATATGGTCAATGATAAACTTGGAAATAAATTCAGGGAAGCAATAATAAAATATGGCATGGCATATTTAAAAAAAGAATCAGTGGACATAACTGGAAGCAAAATGAAGACAGTGGAAGGGAGAATTTGTGAATTAAAAGACAAACCAGAACAAAATGGAGAGAGAAAATAGAAAATACAGCAGAGAGGATAAAAATTGTAGGAATTAAGTGAGAAATTCCCAGCAGTTGGCTCAAGTCCTGAAAGGTGAGTAGAGAGAGCAGAGCAATAGTTAAAAATGTCATAGCGGAGACTTTTTCAGACTCAAGACTAGATCCACAGACGCAAGAAGCTTAGAAATTCCAAGCATGATAAAGGAGAATATATTCATGTCTAGATACATTGTAGAGCTGCAGAAAATGATGAAGAACAAAATCTTTAAGTCATCCAGAGAAAAAAGATTGATTACCCTAAAAATAATAACAGAGGGAATGATAGCTGAATTCTTAAAAATTTCAACAGAAGCTAGAGGAGGAAAGATATATTCAATGTACTATAAGAAAATAACTGTAAACCTATCTATCAAAAATGAGGATGAATTTTTTATTTACAGATAAATGAAAATTAAAAGAAGAGGATCTGTCAGCAACAAAATCTCATTAAAGGAAATTCTAAAGAGTGTAGTTTAGGCAGTAGGAAACTGATCCCAAATGGTAGGTCTAAGATAGGAAAGGAAAAAAGAACAAAGAAAGTGGTAAATATATAAGCAAATGTAAATTAGCATTGACTGAATAAAACAGTGATAATCTCTACAGAATTAAAAAACAAACCAAGATGGACTTTCAAATGGAGATAATAACATTTAATTCAAAAGAGGGGTAAATGAATTGAAAGTGTTCCAAGATCCATGTATTGCTCAGGAGGAGGGTAAGGATTTGATTAAATTCAGATTTGTGGAGTTAATTGTACATGCTTTAATTTCTAGGGAAACTACAAATAGGATAGGAACAGTATTAACAAGTTCAAAGGTGAAAAAGTAATTATAACCATATTTGGCTAATCTAACAAGACAAGAAAGGAGAGGAAAAGAAACAAGGAATAGATGGGACAAATAGCACAAACTAAGATGATAGAAATAAATCTCAGTAAGTCAGTAACTAAAATGATTAAAAGGGAAGAAAATTACTCCAGTGAAAAAATAAAGATTGTCAGACTAGATAAAAATAAAATCTAACATATACTGTCCATAAGGGAAACATGTAAAACATAAGTATACAGAAAGCATTAATATCTAAACATTAGCTAAAACAAGTTACATAAATATCAGATAAAATAAAATCTAAAGCAAAAAAAATTATTGTAGGTAAAGCAAGTCAATTATATAATAAAGGTTATTTTACCTGGAAGTCACACTAATCTTAAATATATATTGACCATATAATGTAGTCTAAATATAAATAATATGGAATTTGACAGAACTACAAGAAGAAATAGACAAACTGACAACTACAGTGGAAGATCTGAACACACATTTCTCAGTAATTGACAGACAATATTTGAATAAAATGATTAACAAAAGTGGACAAATATGGAAAGTGGACAAATATAGAACAGTTCACATAACACATGCTGAATGCATTTTCTCTTTAAAATCACAAAAACATTAACAAAAATAAGCAGATGGACCACAAACTAAGACTCAACAACAAATGTAAATGGATTGGACTCATGGAAAGTATGCTCTCTGACCATGAGAAAGCTAAGTTATAAATCAATATTTTAAAATATATGTTAAATTCCTAATGTAAATCAAGAAATACCTTTTTAAGTAAACTATGAATCAAAGGAGAAATTCTAATGGATATTAGAAAATAGTTTGAAGTCAGTAATAAAATACTACATATCAACACTTGTGGAATGCAGCTAAAGCAGTATTTAGAAAAAATTTATACCCTTATGTACATAAGCTAGACAAGAAGAAAGCCTGAAAAGTTAATGGGCTAAGCATCCATTTTAAGAAGTTACAAAAAGAAAAGCAATTTATACCCAAAGAAGGTGGCAGGCAAAAGTAAAAAAAATAATGAAGTAAAAAAGTAACATAAAATAGAATGGAACAGTAAAGCCAATAGTTTCAACCTTGATAAAACTAACAAAATTGACAAAAGTGTGACATGGTTCATTAAGAAACAAACAAAGACACATAAAACCAATATGAAAAATGATAAAACAGGCATTATATCTGGGGCAGATAGTTAAAGATAACTATTGAAATCTATTTGAGTAGGCCACAGGGTGCTCAGACATTTGGCCAAACATTATTCGAGTGTGTTTGTGACTGTATTTTTGGATAAGATGAACATATAAATTGAGGGACTAAGTAAAGAAGATTGCTCTCCCCAATGTGAGTGGGCCTCATCTAATCAGTTGAAGACATGAATAGGTCACAAAGACTAACCCTCCAGAGAATCACTTCTTCTGGTTGACTACTGAGCTGGGACATCAGTCTTTTCCTGCCTCTGGATTTGAACTGGAACTTTGGCTCTTCTTGGGTCTAAAAGCCTGCTGGCTTTTGGACTGGAACTTACACCATCAGCTCTCCTGGTTCCCAGGCCTTCAGATTTGACTCGAACTACATCATTGACTCTTTTGGGGCTCCAGCTTGTTGACTTCAGGTCTTGAGATTTCTAAGTCTGCATAATCATGTGAACCAATTCCTTACAATAAATAAATATATATAAAATATACATATAAATATATATTTATATAAGACAAAAACATATATATATATATATATACACACATACATAAGGATACATAAAAAGATACAGATATTAAAAAGAATTGGCTCACATGATTATGAAACATAACCAATAGGAGATATAGATATATAGATACAGATACTGATATACATTCCTGGTGTTTCTGTTCCTCTCGAGAACACTAAGGCAGATTTTGGTGCTTAGAAGAGAAGTGCTGCTGTAACAAATACCTACAAATGTGGACGGCTTTGGAACTGTAAAGGAGAGGGGATGGGAGAGTTTTGAGGTGCATGTTAGGAAAAGCCCAGATTGCTATGAAGGGATTGTTGGTAGAAATATGGACATTAAAGGTGATTCTGCTGACAGCTCAAAAAGAAAAAGGGAGAGGTGGAGAGAAAGCCTCCATCTACTTAGAAAAATATATAAATATTCATGAACAGAATATTGGTGGAGTGTAGATGTTCAGGGCCATTCAAATGGAAATGAGGAAGAGCTTATTGGAAATTGGAGGAAAGGTGATCCTTGTTATAAAGTGGCAAAGAACTTGGCTGAAGGGTGTTCTAGTGTTTTGTGGAAGGTAGAACTTGCAAGCAATGAGATTGGATATTTAGCAAATGAGATTTCTAAGCAAAGTATTGAAGGTGTGGCTTGGGTTCGCCTTACTGCTTACAGTAAAATGCAAGAGGAGAGATATGAATTGAAGAAGGAATTATTAAGCAAAAAGGAACCAGAAATTAGAAATTTAGAAAACTCTCAACCCAATCATATTGCAAAAAAAGAAAGCTTGTTCTGAAGAGAACACTGAGGGTGTGGCTGAACAGCCACTTGATAACAAGATCACGGGTATGACACAGGGATTTAATGAGTCATCTCAGCAGAGGCCAGGAATAGAGATGGCATTAAACCAGCAGAGACACTGCCAGTTTGAAGTAAAGGGGACAGAGAAAGCCAGGGAGAATGAAGGAAAGCTGTCAGACTTCTTGGGTTCTACAGAAGAGGACCTAGAGCTATGTGGCTGTGAACTTGCACTATTCTTAAAGGAAAGGCAAGAATGACCCGAAAGGCAATTCAGAGATCATGAGGGCTGCCACTCACATCATAGCCCCAGGGGACAAAACTATTTGCTCCTCTGTTTCAGAGGCAGAGCTTCTGTAGAAAGCCATGTGGGCAGGTCCCATCTAGCTGAAGGGGCAGGGTCACCCCACAGAGGAGTGGGGGGTGAGGGTGATGCTGCCACCTCGGTGGGCCAGGAAGGTAGGACATTGAGGCAAAGAGGATTCTTCTGGAGCCTTAAGATCTAATGGAGTCTGCCTTGCTATGTTTTGAACTTGCTTGGGACCTGCCACCCCTTCCTTCTCTCCTATTTCTCCCTCATGGAGTAGGAAAGTCTATCCTATGCCTGTCCCAACATTGTATTTTGGAAGCACATAATATGTTTGGTTTTATAGATTCACAGCTTGGAGAGGAAGTTTGCCTCAGGATGAACTGTACCTCAAATTTCAAACATACTTGATTTAGATATTTAGATGAGACTTTGGACTTCAGGCACTAGGGATGATGCTGAAATGAGTTAAGACTTCGTGACTGTTGTGCTGGAATGAATGTATTTTTCATATGAGAAGGACATGAATTTTGTGGGGCAGCAAACTATGAAATGAATTTTGTCTCCTGCTAAATTCTCATATTGAAACCCTGATCCCCAGTGTGACTGTATTTGGAGATAGAGTTTTTAGGAGGTAATTAAGGTTAAATGAGATCATAAGGGTGAGACCCTAGTCTGATAGTATTGGTGGCCTCTTCCACGTGAGGGCATAGTGAGGAGTCGGCTGTCTGCAAACTAGAAAGAAAATTCTCACCAGAAACCAACCACGGTGGCACCCTGATCTGAAACTTCCAGCCTCTGGAACGAAGAGAAATAAATCCCTGTTGTTTAGTCACCTAGTCCATGGTATTTTGTTTTGGCAGCTGTAGTTGACTAAGACACTCTCCAAATTATTGTATGTGGCTCCTGTAACCTGATACCAAAACCCGATGAGGACAATATTAGAAGGGAAGATTGTAGTCTCATCTTACTTGTGAACATACAGAATTCTTCTTTTGACATTAATGAGTATATTGTTGGTTTTATACCTGTTGTGAAAAATAAAGGTTTTGTCTTAACTGAAAACAGAGCTTTAATTTTTAGCCACTGATTTAAAAGATTATTGAGGGTAAGGCTAGGATAACAATGTTCCTATGGCTGTTAAAGACAAAGGTACACAATCCAGGCTTTGGGCTGAAAATACAGAAGCATTCTTTGAACTGTAGTTTGAATTTTAACAAGAACATGTATGGCTTTATCTGTGCTGCTAGCAATGACATTCCTTGGAACACTTCAAAGATTATATACATTGTTTTCAGTATATTTCATCGTTATTGCCCAGTGGTAGAACATCTTCATAAAACACATACCAAATCTGATCTTTTGTACACTCTTAGCTCTACAGTGGGAATTCCCATGAAATGCTGAACATAATGAATTCTTTAAAAAACATTGCTAAATGGAATCCAGTTATATATAAAAAGAATAACACAGCATGACTAATTTGGTATTATCCCTGATACACAAAGTTTGACTTTAGAAAATGAATGAGCATAACATAGTAACAGATTAAAAATAAAAACCATATATCAATAAAAGCATAAGAACATCTGATAAAATTCAACATTCTTTTATGATACAAAAACAAAAGCAAAGCCCCTCTTCCCAACTAGAAATAGAAAAGAACTTCCTTAATCTGATGGAAGGTATCAGCACCAGCAACAGAATTCATAGCAAACAGTGTAATTAGTGGTAAAATACTGAAACTTTTCCATTTTTATATTTAGGGACACGACAAAGATGCCTGCTATGACTATTTCTAATCATTATGAAATGCAGGGTCTTTCAATAAATTTTTAGAATTAATAAAAGAGTTTCACAAGGTGGTTAACTACCATGTCAATGTACAAAAATCAATATACAGAGTATATTGTATGTACAGAATATATTGACTACAATGTAATATACAGAAATAGATATATATCACATCAATATACTCAAATGTCTTTCTATGGATGAAGAAGAAATATTAAATAATTACCTTTTTAAACACCATTTACAATAGCATAAGAAATCAAGTATTTAGAAACAAATCTAACAATAGCTAAAAGGCCTCTAGGAAGAAATATTATAAAATTTAAAGAGGGACACTTGAAAAGGCCTAAATTAAATAGAGAGTAACACTATAACCCTAGATTGAAAGACTGAATATTATAAAGATATTAATTCTCCCTTAACTGATAATATATCAGTTCAATCAAGATTCCACCAAGATTGAAGATTCAATATAATATATCAAGATTCAATATAATCTTGATTAAAATCCTATTTTTTTATGGAATTCGCAATTTATATGGAAACACAAAAAGCCAAGAAAGTAAAAATGCTTTTGAAGAACAAATTGGCACTCAAAAGTATCAAGACATTATAAAACTACAGTAATTAAAACTGTATGGTATTTGCAAAAGCATAGACACATAGACCAGTGGAACACAACAGTTCCCAGAAAAAATGTATTAGGAATACTTAATTTATTATAATGCTAGTAGTGTAGAACAGTGGGAAAAAGACCATTAAAACACAAGCCTTAGAGTGGAGATAGATACTTGTAACACATACAACTAACAAAGGCTCATATCAAGAATATGTGCGGAGCCCTGTAAATCAATACAAAAAAGACAGTCAACCCAGTGGGAAAGTGGCAAGAAATTTAACAGGCTACTCATAAAAGAGGAAATCCAAATAGACAATAAACGTATTAAAAGTTCTAAACCTAATGAGATGCCACTAGTTAAAATAATTAAAATAAAATGACTATAAAAGCAAGTGCTGGTGCGTATTTGAAGCAATATGAACATGCATATACTATAATTTCATTTCTAGAAATACATCCTACAGGAATGCTTGCACATTTTATTCAAGGAGATACGTAGAAGAATGTTTGTAACAGCTAAAACACAAGTGTTCATCAAAGTGTAGAATGAATAAAGAAATTATGTTATGTGAATATAATGGAATGCACTATAGTAATAAAAATGAATAAATTATAGCTGCACACAACATCATGAATGAATCTCTCAGCATAATGTTGAGTGAAAAAAGCCAGGCACAAAAAAGAACACACTATGAGCAAAATTAAACTATGGTTTTTGTGTTAGTTTCAGCCTATTGGTAGTGATGCTCTTGGCTAGGAATGCCCGGGGCACTCACCTGGGCCATAGTACTTGCAGTGAGTCCCACAGACATTCCTCTCCACCACCACAGGGCCCATTGTTGTGGCTGGACCAAGCCTTGTGGTTCTTATTATGATAGCAGGATGTGCTTCAGTAAAAACTATCAGGGAACTTTGAGGAACAGGATTGATCACTCACAGGTCCTGGAGGGTACATGGCATACCCAGTGGCCACACAACGAGGTGGCAGGTAGAGAGAACAGGAGAGAAAGTGGACCCAGGGCTCTGCTTTTGTTAAGATGGAGGGTAGGGTGTCTCGGGTTTCAGGGTTTCACTATTGTCTAATTTAAAGCTTAAGAGCAGGATTCAGGGCATGGGAAGGGATAAACGGGTGGCTCAAGTGGTCAGTTATCTAGGTTGCTGAGGGCTTTCTGAAAGGAAACTTCATGGCTGGGGTGACAACTCCTTATATGGTTGTTATGCTGGTAGCTGTGTCATAGGCAGGCAAGATGTTTATTCACGATGGATGTCTTTTGTAATGGATGCCTCAGCAATCCAAAGTTTAATATCATGCACTTACACTACAATCCAAAGTTTAATCTCAGGCACTTACACTACAGTAGTGTTTAGGGATGCAAATGTAATGTGCTAAAATTCTAAACAAATGCAAAGAGATGATCAGAGGTAGTTTCCTTTGGGGAAGGAAGGCAGTTGACTGGGACACAAGAGGGGCTTCTTTTGCCATAGGCGGTATGTCCCTGGTTGTTTGCATCATAATACTTAATTAGCATTATATATTTGAGTTATGCCCTTTTTCCATTTAGTTGCTACACCTCACACTGAAAAACTAGTTTGCAAAAAAAAAAAGGAGAGAGAGAGAGGATATAAACAGACCAGCTGGTGAAGTAGAGGGTAGTGATTGTGAAGGATGTGGCTGTGATCTGAGGGTGGGAGGGTGGCATATGGAGAAGGCAGCTAATGGAGGTGGGAAGACTTGAGTTTCAGTTGTGCCAGGCATTGTGCTGAGAGTTGCACACGCACGGTGGATGAGGACTCTGTCCCAGTGAGGCTCATGGCCCTACCAGGAAACACGTCTATTAGCAACAGGCAAATCTCGCTGGTTTTAAAGTTCCAGCCTTCAGTGTTAGGCTCAAGTATTTTGTTGGGAGACTTGTTGATCTCTAAAGTATTAGCCACATAGAAAATTGTACCAGGAATCAATCCAAAAGCAGACTTTTAAATTCACCACACCAAAAAAAAAAAAAAAATTAATCAAATGTTATATGAATAGTAGTACACTGTATTTCATAACAGTGGTCACATGAATTAACAATGGAAGATACTGAGAAAATAAACTGGGCATTTGGGGATTTAAGCCACATGTCTGATGCCACCTTGAAATGACAGCAAGCTTAAGAAGTAATTTACTAACCAAAGCTTTTTGCTTTGCACATCATCTATTATTTCTGTTCCTTATTATTTGGCCTTATTCTCTAAAGAGAGTTTATTCTGTTAGCCAAAAAACGTGCTCATACAAACCCATAGGACTTTCTAAGAGTCTACGACTAAGGTGTGCTCAGGGCTGTGTTAGCCTTTCTATAATCTCTACCAGCTCCCCCCACCCCTAAATCCCAGTTACAACTGCTATCACCACCACAACCATCTCATGTATATTACATATTATGTGTAAAGAAAATAGCAAAACACTATTTTTATTCTCTAGAACCATATGAAGTACCATATGGAGTGTATGCAACTCCAGGAGGGCTGCCCTATAGCCTCCTCACTAAATTATGCACTATAGTGTAACAGGGAAGAGCAAACTCTGACTCCATGATTCTGTTTCTTTTACTTTAACGTTTGCTTTTCATTGTTTTTGTTATTGTTACAATCACTGGCCTGCCACAGGGAACCCTGCCCCTCTTCCTGACTGTTAAACTAAAAGGCCTTTGTTCACCTCACAGGGAGACATTCTGACCCTGCCCACCTGTGAGTTGCTACAGAAAAGAAGAAATTAACACATCCCCTCCCCAATGCAGGCCAAGTGAGCAGGAGATATTTTGCAAGATAAATGGCCTTTTCACTTTACTTCCTCCCCTCCTCTCCCTCTCTGTTCTATAAAAGAAACTGGCAACCAGACACCCCATAAGGTGGGTTTTTTGGGTACACTAGTCTGCCATTTTCTCAGTCTGATGGCTTTCCGAATAAAGTCCTTATTCCTTGCCTCAGCACCTTGTCTCCCAATTTATTGGCCTGTCATGTGGCAAGCCGGCTTGGTAACAATATGATCTTCCAAAGTAAAGTTTAAAAATTTCTAAACATAAAAGATGGCGACGCCTGAGTGCCAGGATTTCTACACTGTGAAATAAGCAGGGGTTTGCATTTGCACCATTAGTCACAATTATTAATCACAATGATTAGTTTCTTTTGCTTTCATTTAATGCCTAATCTGGTGTGGGGGAGGAAAAATTCTTGTCTACCTTCTTTGGGTCTTTGGCTGGGCCTAAGACTTAAATTGACGTAAGACAGATTAACAGGAGAAAAGCATACACATTTTATTGAATTTTTACATGTACATGGGAGCCTTCCCAAGAGAAAGAAGACCTGAAGTGACCAGAGTAAGAAGCTTTTACACTTTTTTAGTCAAAGAAACAGTAAATTTGTGAAGAATTGATAGACAAAGTGGTTTGGGTTATGGGTAATGAATGGTGAAGTAACAAGGAAGATATGGGTTGTTTAACAAGGTTTGTTTATGCAGCCTTCATGGCCTTAAATTCGCTGTGTCTGGTGATAAGAATGTCTTCCCTCCTCCTGGTACAGGGAGGGTGCCTTTCACAGGGGAGGTCTATATCTTGCCTTCAGGAGGACAAAGGAGGGTCACAGTGTCCTTGCATGGCTGTTTCTCAAGTATTTTAATTCAAATAATTAATATGTCAAAGTGGCATATTTTGGGGTGATATATTCTGAATCTTTTTACTAGGTACCCTCAGGGATAGAATTCTTATCTTTAGTTTCTAGTTCATTTCTCTATTACCCACTGTGGATGAAATCTACCTGCTCAATTTTTTTTTTTTAATGTCATGGTACCTCCACATGGGATGGAATGATGGCTGTGAAACAACACCTGCTAAAGAGAAGGTGCAGGTGGGAACAGCTGTGTCCACTATTGAAGCATTATGGCTATGGTTTTGTGGGTTGACATATTTCTAACAAATATACTAAAATAATAATTTTGTCACCCATTATTAGGAAGCATTGTAATGTTCATGACTTCCATTAAGAGTCCTGAATTCTTCACAGTGATCTCTTAAAATTTTGTTTTCCCTAACTTGTTTTTCTAGGCTGATCCAATTGAGAACATATTTGAACAGAATCTAAATATCAAGTTTTACATCAGTTCCAGATCCACATCTCCATCCTCATACAGTGGAGACGAAGCAGACCCAGTGAAGGTGCCTCTCTGGGGTAGCTTTGCTTCAGAACTTTTCACTTGTAACAAACAAAGGGAGACTGAATCCCATTCAGAAACATTGCTGTTTCTCTCCTAATCAGATGCATTGCTTAGGAAGAGTCTATAGAGAATATTAAGTTTAACTGATAACACAGGAAGATTTGAAATTCAAATGAGAAAACTGCTCCTGAAAATCAGTGAAAAAAGAAAAAATTCTACCTGCACTTGAACAGAGAACTTAATGATGGGGTCTACTATGAAGCAAGGATTTAAAAGAGCAGAGAGCACAGTTAGGTGAATGATGAAATGGTCAGTAAAACTTGTGGTACAAAGCATGAGGGGACATGGTCTGGCAGGGAAAATTTTCTTGTTATTTGCAGTGTTTTAATTAACATTACAGAGTCATGCTGTAACAGGAATATTTTACACAATCATATCATAACATCAAGTCTGGTATTATGTAAGGCATAAAAATACATTTGCTAAACAGACTCACAGACTTCGAAAACAAACTTATGGTTGCCAAAGGGGAAACATGGGGTGGAGGGATAAACTAGAAGTTTGGGATTAACAAATACACACTAGTATATATAAAATAGATAATCAACAAGGACCTCCTTTATAGCACAAGGACCTCTACTCAGTATTCTGTAATAACCTATATGGAAAAGAATCTGAAAAAGAATGGATATGTTTATATGTATAAATGAATCACTTTGCTGTACACCTGGAACTAACACAACATTGTAAATCAACTATAATATAAAATCAAAAAAAAAACAAACAAAAAATACAAATAACCCTCAGAGACCTTCCGTCATGCAAGAAACCACAAACAAACAAAAACAAAACAAAGAAATACATTTGTGACTGCACTTAAAATTAAAGATAATTTCATATCTCCTATATAATGGGACATAAAACAACTATTTGCCCTTCATGTTAATCAGAGAGCTTGACTCTCTGCAAAAGAAAATGTTTCCTCAAGTGAAAGGGTTTGGTGTCTCCCAGCTCATATTCTCCCTCTTCAAAAATGCTATTCCCTTCTTTCTCTGCATCTCATTCACCCTGAATAATCTAGGCAGGGTTCTTTGCTGCCCACTTTGGAATTCTGGAGGCGAGATGGAGAGTTCTTCTGGAGACATGTGGTCTGCTTTGGAAAATTTCAGTGTGGTTTATAGCCAGGCCAGACCTTGTTTTCAAATTCTGCTCAGAGCCTCTAAAATTTTGATAACACTTTTATTTTATTGTTTTAAATTTTTTTTTTTTTTTTTTTGCTGAGACATGCAGATAATTTTTATTTATCACATGTTAATACTTATTTCTACTTGTAGAACAGAGTCACAGATAGAAGAGCAGGCTGTTAGTAGATATTAGAAGGGTTCAGGGGTCTAGCATAGCATCTAGTACACAGTAGGTGGCTCAGTAAGGATGTGTCATAGCTCTCAAATGCCAACTTTTGGTACAGTAAACTGTCAATCACTTTTTATGTAGATGCCTTGGATGGTTGATACACTACAGTTTTGTCAATTAGGGATTCCTTTTTTTGTTTTTTTATTTTTATTTTTATTTTTTTTGGTGTTTTTTGTTATCTTTAGAGGTTAGGTGGTAGGGCCCCCTCCCCCCTCCCCAACAGAATAGTATTCTTATTAGAAGTTCCTAAGACGGGCAATTCCAGCATGCAAAGTGTGATGGGACATAGCCGGGAAGATGAGAAATTGAAGCCATCATCTAGGGGTAATATTGTTCTCCATTAAACCCATTAACATGCAGGATCCTCATTTGCTTCACGATGGTGCTTTTACCAGATTCTCCAGCACCCAGCAGCAGCAGGCGGTGCGTGGCCCGGTAGACCTGCTTGTCCTTCTGCAGCTGCTTCTCGATCTTTTTGTTGGCCTCGCGCTGCGCCTTCTCCTCGTTGCGCTGGTCCTCGGTCTTACTGTTTCCGAGGCAGCCCATGGCAGCGGCGGCGGCGGGGCGCGGGGCGCGGCCGGGCTGCGGCGGCGGCGGCGGGGCCGGGCGCGGGCGGCCTCACGCGGGCGGAGAGGGCCGGGGCAGCGCCGGGCGAGCGGGCCGGGCGCGGGCTCGGCTCCTCGGGGAGGAGCGCGCGGGGCGGACTGCGGGCCGCGCGGGGAGGGTGGTGTCGGTCTGACCGAGCCGAGCGCGCGGCTCCCGGCCCCTCGAGCCGAAGCCGAGGGGTCTGATGGCCGCCGCGGACCGAGGCGGACCAGAGCAGGAGCTGCGGGAGCTGCTCTATTGTTTTAAATTTTTAACAATAAAATATTTCCATCATGGAAGAAGGTACAAGGAATAATCTATCACAAGCCCATAAACCTACTACCCACAAATTTAGCAAAACAGTTTGCCATTTTTGATTCAGATAAAAAGAAAATTAATTTGATACTGAACAGTTGAGCCCATCTAGCTTCATTCTTCTTTTTCCTGGGAGGTGATTGAATATTCTGAAATGGTGTGCATTCTTCCCTTCACCTTCTTATATTTTATATCATAAGCATGTATCCTTCAAGTTCACAGGATTTCTTGGTCTGCTTAAAACACACAAATATTATCCCTATTGTTTTACAACTTATTATTTTCACACTATTTATTCATGTCAAAACAGCTCATTAATTTTAACTTCTGTGTAGTATTCCAGTGTATAAATATACTTGGATTCACATAACCATGCTCCTTTTGATCAGTTGATGACTTTTTTTCCTTATTACAATTTCTCTATTATAATGAGCCCGTTGGGACCCACTTGCCTATATACATATGGGAGAATTTGTTAGTTGTTGGGTGGTGAAATGCATATTTTCAATGTAAAATTTTGCCAACTGATGGCTTAATGTTTTTGAAACAATCACAAATTTTACAGAAATATTTCAAGTAGAGTATAAATTTATTTTTCCTAGACTATTTGAAAGTTGTCATTTGATTTTCCATCACCTTGAGTTCTTTATCTTGTACTCTGACCAATAAGAATATTCTCCTACTTCCTATAATATATAATACAACCATCTCACTAACATTGATGCATTACTATCATCTAATCCTCAGACCACTTCAGGTATCACCAACTGTCCCCATGTGTCCATTATAGCAAAAGGATGCAGTTCAAAATTGTACTTTGCTTTTGGTTGTCATCTCTCATTAGTCTCTTTCCATATAGAAGAATTTCTTAGTCTTTCTTTTACTTCATTACCTTGATACTCTTGAAAGTCACAGGCTGGTGTAGAAGAGAATGTCTCTCTTTTTATACAAGTGTTTCCTCACGACTTGATTCAGATTATGCATCTTTGTTAAGAATATCACAGAAGTGATACTGGGGTCTTCTCATTGTATCCTGTCAGGTGGTATATGATTTTGACTTATTCCATTATTGATGATGTTTACTTTGACCTCTGCACTAAGGTGAGATTTTTCCAGGCCTCTCCATGTTGAAATTACTTTTTCTCCTTTGTAATTAATGAGTACTTTGTAGAGAGGTACTCTGAAATGGTAAGTACCCCATTTCTCACCAAACTTGCAATTTATTTATATCTGTATGGACACATAGTATTTTTAATTTTATCCATGGCTTATAATCCATTATAGTCTTAATTTATTCTGGCATTCAAATGGCTGTACAGCTCATCTGTATTTTCCCAGCCCTAGATTTAGCCATTTCTCCAAGGCACTCTGATTGCTTTTAGTGGAAAATGGTATTTAGAAGTCAATATCTGGGTGTTAGGTGTGCTTATTGCTATTGGGGTATCAGTATTCCAGAACGTTTTATTGGATAGAGATGGAGAAAAATATATTATATATCAGTCTCTCTATATGTATCTATTTATCATCTATTTGTCCATCTATCATCTCTACCTACCTAGCTGTCTACTTACTTACCTATAAAAACTATGAGTTCATACACATATTCATACCTCTAATTTCAATCCAACATTATAGGGTTCATTCTCGTTTTCTCTCTTTCCATATTTGTAGCTCCTTTCTGTGATGATAGTGAGAAACTTGCCTTTTATTATTCTCAATATGCTTATTATTTGAGTGGCTCTATTCTCTGTGACCAATCTGCCATCTCTGCAGCTAACCCATCACTTCTCACACTACATGGGCTCTGCGTCCCCACCTTAAATTACCCTCCATGTGCATGCTCTTCTCACTTTGCTGGGCAATAGAGTTTTTAAAAACCAGTTTCCACTCTCACTTAGCAGCATGTAAGAGTTCTCATTTTGTTATACCCATGTCAACCGTTGCTGCTACTAGACATTTGAAATTTTGTAGTTCTGATGAAGTGGTGTCTTATTATTGCTTTCATTTTGTCATGCAGAGATTTTTAATTCTAATTACTAAAATTTATCAGTCTTTCCTTTTATTGCTTGAGCTTTTTAATTGTTTTCTAAGAAATCCATTTCTATAGTATCCTTCTGTCCCCAAAGGTTTGAAAAGATTTAAAGTTTTGCTTTTTTGCATTTAGGTCCTTAAATCACCAGGAAATTATATCTTTGTTTGCTATGAAGTAGGAATCTAACTTTTGCCACCCTGATACCATGAAAGTTAGTTGTCCAAGTACCATTCACTGACTAGTCTATCATTTCCCTAACAATTTGTAATGTCACTTCTGTCATGTACGAGCTATTTTTAGTTAGTTACTTATTTGTTTTGTTGTAAAATATACATAACATAAAATTTTCTATTTATTCATTTTAAGTGTAGAGTTCAGTGGCATAAATTACGTTCACAATGTTCTGCAAACATCACCATTACAGTATTTATTTCTCAAACTTTTCCATCTCCCCGAACAGAAGTAAGTTTTATCCTCATTAGACAATAACTTGTCATTTCCCTTCCCTTCAGTCCCTGGTAAACTCTGAAGTACTTTGTGTCTCTATGAATTTGCCTATTCTATATATTTTATATAAGTAGAATCATACAATATTTGCCCCTTTTTGTCTGGCTAATTTCACTTAATATCTTCACATTTCATCTATGTTATAGCATGTGTCAGAATTTCAATCCTTTTTAAGGCAAAAGAATGGACAAGTAGATCAATGGAATATAATAAAGAGCCCAGAAGCATACAGTGGACCAAAGAGAGTCTCTTCAACAAATGGTGCTGGAACAACTAGACATCCACATGGAAAAATATAAACCTAGACACAGACCTTACATTCTTTATAAAAATTAATTTGAAATTGATCATAAACCTAAATATAAAATGCAAAACTACAACATAGGAGAAAATCTCATTGACCTTGAGATTGGTAATGAGTTCTTAAATATAAAACCAAAAGCATGATCCACTAAATTATTGATAAGCTGGACTTTATTAAAATTAAAAACCTCTGCTCTGCAAAAGACAATGTCAAGGGACTAAGAAGACTAGCCACAGACAGGGAGAAAATATTTGCAAAAGACAAATCTGATAAAGATTTGTTATCCAAAACATACAAAGAACTCTTAAAACTCTACAATAAGAAAACAAACAATCCTGCAGCTTAGCACCTTGGTATTTACCCGAATGAAATGAAAACTTACCTCTACACAAAATCTTGTACGTGGATGTATATAGCCACTTTATTTATAATTGCCCAAACTTGGAAGCAACCAAGATGTCCCTCAGTAGGTGACTGGATAAATAAACTGTGATACGTCAAGACAATAGAATATTATTTAGTGATAAAAATAAATGAGTTATGGAGCCATGAAAAGACATAGGAATCTAAAGTGCATCTTACCAAGTGATAGTAGCCAATCTGAAAGGGCTACATACTGTATGATTCCAACTATATGACATTTTAGAAAAGGCAAAACTACATGCTGTAAAAAGATCATGTAGTTTCCAGGGGTTGGGGGTGAGGTGATGAGCAGGCAGAGTAGAGAAGATTTTTATGAGAGTGAAACGATTCTGTATGGTGCCATACTGATAAACATATGTCCTTATACATCTGTCCAAACCCATAGAATGTACAGGGCCAAGAGTAAACCCTAATGTAAACTATGGACTTCGTGTGATTACGATGTGTCTGTGTAGGTTCATCAAGTGTCACAAAGAGGCATTTTTTTCTTCATAACTTTGAAAATTTGGCAAATGTTCTGAATCTCCTGCATTTACTATCAATTTCTTGTATTTTTTCTCCATTGTATTTGTCATTATTCAAGTCTATATACTTATATGCTCTGCTCAGCTGTGCAGCATCTTCACTTACAATCAAACCTTATTCCCCAGTAACATCTGTAAGCATCCAATTCTTTCCATTTCAAAACGTATTTTCTACTATTTCCTCGGAAAGAAAAATTTTATATCATATAAACAGCCCAATTTCATATGCTTTTGAAGTCTAATTTAAGAAATGTAATCTAAGTTACCTGCACCCATTTTTAGATTAGTAGTATTCACAAAATCTTGCTGAACCCTCTATAATTGATTTTAATGTATTTCTACATATTTACAGCCATAAATCCCTTCTACATTTATAAGACAAGTAGTTGAAGAAATCTTTTGAAGATTCTGATCGTATATCTACTTAATGAAAGTATCTTTAAATACGTGTATGATTAATATTCTCCTTTTAATGTAGTCTACATGCACATGCTATGACACACATTTAAAAATAGCCAAATTGATATAAAGTATATGAAATATACATGTATTTTGTTTGTAGAGATTGAAAGCATAGATTTAAATTACTTAAAATATATTTTCAGCTTTGTGAGAATTTTAGTTTTATTGTGTTTTTGTCTAACAAGTATTATTCTTTTGTCTTACTTGAGAAATAATTTAATTCTTATAATTTTGGTGACAGGTAACTTGCCTATATTTATTTTTGTCTCTTTGATTCAGATCACAGATTCTGCTCACCTTCCAGTTCACACCCCAACGATAAAGAGAAAGGAATATCATAATAGAATCCTCTTTCCAACTCAGGTACTTGATTTAGTTATAAACTTAGCAGGTCCTTGAAAAATGAGAATAAGTTCGTTTTGGTCTCTAACCCCTCCCTCCCTCCCTCTCCCCTTCCCTCCCTCCCTTTCTCCTTTCCTCCCTTCTTTCTTTTCTTCCTTTTTTCTTGGAGACTTCTGGTTAAACATAGTAGATTCAAAAATGCCTACACTTTTGCTTTCTAATGAAACTTGTTAAACAGACTAAAGAGAGAGAGTAGACAAATAAGTCAACATAATTTTGAAAGATGGAAGAACCTGAGTGAGGGGTTAGGAGAGCTGAGAAATATGAATGTCAGGTGCTTAGAAATGACTTGCCAAAAAGTCACAAGATAATTAATACTTTGGAAACCTAGAAGGATTCAGGGATTAGGGACACCAAGTCCTTTAGGAGGCAGAGGTGACATGTGGTGCTGAAAAGAGGGGAATAAATTGAAGATCTGAGAAAAAGCAGGTAGCCCCTGTACACACTCAGTAGAGTATGAGGATGACATCCACCAGCTTATGTGACAGGAAAATGGAATACTATCCTTGAGCTGTAATCCTTTTATTTTACTCAATGAATTTATTACAGCAGATATCGTTGAAAGAAAGAAATATATTTTTTGGAAATATCAAACAGTGGATCACAGTGCTACACAGGCACCTCATACGTCATCCTAGGGAACAGACTCCGTACTCATTGGTTTCCCCAGCCAGTCCTGTCGAGTGTCCACTCAGGGACACACAGTGCTGAGCAGGACAACTTTCCTGCCCTCAGCATTGTGACAGTCAGAGATGCCTTAACCATAAATGTGTCCTAGCATATTAAAGAAAATAGGATTTTAAATGGGGAATTATGTGCCCATACAATTCTCCTAGGGCAGCAGAGGCAGGCTCTGAGCTGAGCTCCCAGGAGCATCTCCTGCTGCCAGCATTACTCAGTCTCTGCTGAGCCTGGGACAGCCCCACCTTTGTCGCAAGAAGATGGTGAATCTGGAAGCTGCCACCACTGCTGCAGCCCTCAGAACCTGCAACTTCTGCCAGAGTCAGGAAAGACCCTGTTGCTGCAGAGTTAAGAGAGCTTCCATCAAATTCAGAAACCACCACTGCAGCTGTGACCTCACACTCCCTCTGTCAAGATCCAAGCCAGTAAAATGGATGTGCTACATCAGGCATCTCTCCCATCTTGACTCAACTCAAAGTCTTACAGAGAGTTATCTTATTAGTGGAGCTTACATCAGGTCCAAAACTTAGCTCCAAGGGAGTCTGGGAAATGTAGTTTTTAGCATTTCATCTCTACAGTAGTAGAATTGCAATGGGGGTTGAGGGAGTCAAACCATCATATCCCCTACAATCATATCTCTTTATTTCCCTCAAAAAGCATGTGGGTTCTCATGTCACACAACCTGTGTAGAAAAAGCTCCAAAAACTTGTCCCGTGCCTTTTCATCAGAAGAAAGGTGCCTTCTGTCTAGACTCACAGAAAGGCATGGGAACAGCCTATGAAGGCCATGTCTGGGTAAGTGTCAATATTTTGGTTTCAGATGAAGTCTTAAAGAGTTTATTAATCACTTTTCACCATGTGTGCACAATATTTTTCAGAAATATTTATGATATGTTATATGATATTAATTATATGCAATTGAAAATCATCTGAAGAATATGATTTCAGAATAAAGTTTAAGTGTCCCCGATAGGATATTTTCAAATTTCCCAAAGTTTTCTGTTTAGACCTTACTTTGCAATGAACGAATGCTAAAATCCCTTCTAATGGTGTAAATTTGACTTCCAGTCAGTAATAATAAATTATGAAACTAAAAGTGAAAGAATCTTCTTCAGAAATATTTAAAATCTGAGTTGAATTTGAGGCTACCAAAATTGAATTTAATCTTAGGTAGAGGCAACGCTGTGACTAGTGTTAATGGAAATGGTATTGATCTTATTTTCACAACCTAAGAATTGTTTAGTCCTCAAAGGAATTATGTTATATAGTTCTGTTCCAATCTTTAACAAGTGGTAGATTTATAACACATTTTTTTTTCATTTTTATTATTTTAATTTTATATGTAATAATTGGGTAGTATTTGATGTTTCAGCTTGGATTGCTTTTATTTGTTTTTTGAAAAATAAAAACTAAAGATTCCAAAGAAAGCAGGGATGAAAAAAGGATGGCAGAGGGCATTGGCTGTAGTGTGTGACTTCAAACTCTTCCTGTATGATATGGATGAAGAAGAAGACTCAACACCCAATGTTGTAGTTAGTCAAGTGATTGACATGAGGTAAGCTTCGAAAGGGAGAGTATTTTTTATCAAAAAAATCTGGGAATAAAAATGGTTTCTGAAATTTTTAAAAATAGTGTTGTCATTTAACTTATGTTAAGTTTCTAATTTTCTCCATTGCCATGTGAACTTTAAAATAGAAGATTTCTGCCTAAAGTTTGCATCATTACCTCTTGGGTATGGATTATAATTGTGTAATATTTGTAATAGTTTATTTATTTATTTTTTTTAGTCAGAAGTTTATATTCTTATGTGTGTGTGTGTGTATGTGTGTGTGTAGCAGAAAAGGAAATACAACCTTAAAACCAGATGCTCTTTATATTGAGATATAATTCGTATATTATAAAATTCACCATTTAAAAATGGGCAACCCAGTGGTTTTTAGTATATTCACAAGGTTGTAAAACCATCACTACAATCTAATTTTAGAACATTTTCATCACACCAAAAAGAAACCTTTATTAGTTAGCAGTCACTCTACATTCACCCCTGCCCCCAGCCCCAGCAACCATTAATCTGTTTCTATCTCTATGGATTTGCCTATTCTGAATTTTATATAAATGGAATCATACAACATGTGGAGTTTTGTAACTGGCTTCTTTCACTAAGCATAATGTTTCAAGACTCACCCATGTAGCATGTATCAATACTTCATTATTTTTCATGGCTGATGCCCTTTATCAGGTTGAGAAAACAGCCTTCTCTTCCTGGTTTGTTGAGTGTTTTTATCTGTAAGGGGTGTTGGATTTTGACAAATGCTTTTTTTGTGTCTATTGAGAAGATCACATGATTGTTTTCCCCTTAATTCTCATGATGTATTACATTAATTGTTACTTGTATATAGAACCAATCATACATTCCTGGGATAAATCCCACTTGGTCATGGTATCTAATCTTTTTTATAATATGTTGGATTGGGTTCAATAGAATTTTTGAAGATATTTGCATCTATATTAACACAGGATATTGGTCTATAGTTTTGTTGCCTTGTGATATTTTTGCCTGGTTTTGGTATTAGGATAATACTGACCTCAGATTATGTTGGAAAGTACTCTCTTCTCTTTTATTTTTGAAAGAGTTTGTGAAGGATTGGTATTAAATATGTTTGGTAGAATTCACTAGTGTGGTCATCTGGTCCTGGGGGTTCCTTTATGGGATATTTTTTGATTGCTAGTTCAATCTCTTTACTTGTTATAAGTCTATTGAGATTTTCTACATCTTCTTGAGTCAGCTTTAGTACCTTGTGTTTTTCTAGGAATGTTTCCATTTTCTTTAGATTATCTAATTTTGGGAGCATACACTTGTTCATAGTATTCCCTTTTATTTTCTGAAAGGTCAGAAGTAATGTTCCCACTTTACTTCTGACTTTAGTAATTTGAGGTTTCTTTCATTTTTTTCTTGGTCAGTTTAGCTAAAAGTTTATCAAGTTTTGTTGATCTTTTCAAAAAGCCAACTTTTGGTTTTCTTGATTTTCTCTTATTTTTCTATTCTCTGTTTTATTAATTTCCACTCTAAACTTTATTATTTCCTTCCTTCTGCTTGTTCTGAGTTTGCTCTTCTTTTCCTAGTTTCTCAAGATGGAAAGTTAGGTTATATATTGATTTGAGATTTTCATTCAATTATCCTTTCTGACCCCTTTTCTCTCTCCTCTCCTTCTGGGACTCCCATTATATATAGTTTAGTATTCTTCATGGTGTCCCAAGGAACTCTGAGGTTTTATTAATTTTTCTTCATTCTTTTTTCTTTCTTTTCTTCAGACTGGATAATGTTAATTGACCTGTCTTCAAGTTCAGTGATTCTGCTTTCTGCCAGCTCAGTTCTGTTGTTGACCCCTTCTGGTGAATTCTTCGTTTCAGTTATTGTCCTCATCAACCTTTGAATTTCTGTTTGGTTCTTTTTTGTATTTTCTATTTCCTTATTTATATTTCCTACTTGGTGAGACATCATTCTCATACTTTCATTTAGTTCTTTAGGCATGATTTCCTTTAGGTCTTCAAACATATTTAAAATAGCTGATTTAAATCTTGGTCTGGTAAATCCAATATCTGGGTTTCCTCAGAGATAGCTTCTATTGATTGCTTTTTTCCTGTGTATTGGTCATACTTTTATGCTTCCTTGCAAGTCATACAGTATATATTTTTTTAAACTGGACATTTCAAATAATACTATTGTCAGCTCTAGTTATCAAATTCTACTTCTTCTCCAGGATTTGTTATTGTTGTTTGTTGTAGTTGTTGTTTGTTTGTTCAGTGAATTTTTCAAACTAATCTATAAAGTCTTTATTCTTAGTCATGTGTAGTTATTTGATGTCTCTACTTTGTTAGCTTAGTAGTTAGCTAATGATTTTGCAGAGATTTCTTTAAACATCTGGAACCAGTGAATCTCCCACACTTTGCTGAAGAGCTCTGTGTGCAAGTGGGGTCACTTCTTCAACACTCAGCCAGGCAGTTGACAACACGTTATACTTGTGCAAAGCCTCAAGAATATTGGAAGAGATAATGGCAGAAAACCTCTGAAATTTGATGAAAAACATTTATCTATGCATCCAATGTCAGCCAGAGGTGAGAACTTATGTCCTTCTCTGGTCTTTCCTGAGCATATGCATAACCCTAGGCATGTTCACAGTTCTATGCATGTGCATGATGCTCTAGATTCTTAGCAATATGTCAGACCTTTTCAAAACCCCTATGGATATCTCATTTTCTAACTTTTCCTTTTAAGAGTTTTGGTTAATCTATTATTTTGTCCAGCTGTTAAGCACTGCATAGGCAGCTATGCAGTTAAAATGCTTGCATGAAATAGTTTTTTATAAGTTCCCCTTGGGGAATAGACTTTTCCCTGGGAGACCTCTGAATCAAGCCTAATACTCCAGCTCCTTTCTCCTTCTTCCTCCTCTTTCCAGGTCCCTCAGGTGTCCAGTGGCTTCTAGGATGCACTGTGAATGCAGGCTGCCATTTTTCAAGGCTACTGAGGAGCTGGAAATGGAGCATGGGACTAGGGCGAGTTAAGCTACCACAAAGCTCATACTTCTTACCAAGATTCGGCTTTTTTTTTACTTTTTTATTTTAAATAAATCCTCCTCAGATTGCCACAAACCTTGGTTAATTTATAGAGTTCTAAAAAAGTTGTTTCTGATGAATTTTGCTAGTTTTCTCATTTCTTTTATGAAGGAGAGAATCTTCAGAGATCCTTACTCTGCCATTGTTGCAAATGTCACTCCAGACACTCTTTAAGTGTTTAATAAAGAATATTGAATCGGTGAACTTATAGAAAGTGTATCCTTCGGGGAAAGGCAATATGCTCTCTGCTCCCCCTGATTCTTCTGCATCTTTTCGGCTCCTCTACACTTTTCTCTTAGTGTCTCTGAGCATCTGTCCTTGGCCTTCTTTTCTTCCTTCTCTGCACACTCCCTGGGTGGTCCCTTCACTTCCTGTGGCTCCAGGTAGTGAGACATTTATTCATAGTATTCCCTTACACTTCTTTTCCAGGTGTAACCTGCCCTGTGATGGCTGTGTGCTTGCTCAGCCTGAACTTTCTCCTTATCACAGATTCTGTGGGTCTCTACATTCATCCTGTCTTATTTTGATTCCTTACTCACAAACTTTGTTTTGTATTCTTCACATCAGCTCATGTCATCTTTGTCAGAAATTTGGTATTACCTTAAATAACTGATACAGGAAACTAGATAATCTTGAAGGTGACTTTAGAAAGTTACTCTTGATGTAGATTTTTAATAAGTTGGTTTGGGAGTGTGTGTGTTTGTGTGTGTGTGTGTGTGTGTGTGTGTGTGTTTCATTTTGGGGACAGGGAAAATTAAAGTGGTGCTGGAGCCAAGGAGTCCAGCTTACAATTGTCCATCCTTCAGATCAAATGAGTGTCTGCATTAAAGCGGTGGCTGCAGGAATTACAAAAGAAGAGACAGGTGCAGGAAATATTACTAAAGTGACCTCATGGGACATGGTGAGTGGCAGAAAAAGGAAGATGAAGAAAAGAGTTGCAATACCAGATGGTACTGAGGTTTTAAGTCATCAAGACTGAAAAACTGAGGGTCACATTGACAGCTGTAGGGATATAATGGAGAATGGTAGCATTGGGGGAAAGAAATGAGTTTGTTTTAAGTGTTGGAGAAGCCAAAAATTATCAAGTGAGCTGAATCAAACAGACTTCTAATTTCAACCAAGACGGAGTAACAGGGGCCATATTTATATTTAACCTTCCCCGTGAAATAACAAAAGAACTGATTTAAGGTTCTGGATATCAGACAATGAAGGGAAGTAAATGAGGTGAGCTCTATACTTGCCCCAGGTTACTGCCTTGTGAGAGCTTACAGTATATAACACAGAAATTGGAATCCCAGGCAGACCCAGGTGAACTCCCTGAACTGAAGAGATGAAGCTGAGAGTCCAGAGAGACCCAGTAGCCAGAGTTCACAGGACAAAGTACAGAGCTAGAGAGGAGAGAGTGAGAGAGAGAGAGAGAGAGAGAGGGAGAGAGGGAGGGAGGGAGAGATTGAGAGCATGCACTAGCTCTGCATGGATCTACAGAGGATCTAGCTTGAGGATTCAGCAGATTACTGATCAGCACATACATGTGAGGAAAACTACAAAATGTTAGCAAATCGAATCCAATATTATGTAAAAATTATATTGCATCTTGAGCAAGTGTAGTGTATCTCAGGAAAGCTGGTTTATGTTAAAAAATCAATGTATTTTACCGTATCAAAAAATGAAAAAGATCATGTCAGTAGATACCGTAAACACTTTTGACAAAATCATATATTCTTGATGAACACTTAGAAGGGAGCATCTTCCTCCTGATAAAGGGCATCTATGAAAATCCCACAGCTGACATCATAATTAGTGGCAAAAGACTCAATGCTTTCTCCCTAAGATCAGGAACAAGACAAAGATGTTTGATCTCACCACACTTATTTAACATTGTATTGGAAATCCAGGCCAGGGAAGAAATAGAAATAAAATACATCCGTGTTGGAAAGAAGGAAGCAAAATTATTCATAGACAAAATGAATATCTATGGAGAAAATTCAATGTAATCTACAAAGAAGCTATTAGAACTAATCAATGAATTCAGCAAGTTTGCAGGATGCTTGATCAATATATAAAATAAATTGCATTTCTTTATACTCGCAACAAATAATCAGAAATCAAAATTAAATAAGTAATGCCATTTGCCATAGCATCAAAACATAGGGATTTCCCTGGTGGTCCAGTGGTAAAGAACCCGCTTTCCAATGCAGGGGACATGGGTTCCATCTCTGGTTGGGGAACTAAGATCCCACATGCCCTGGGGCAACTAAGCCTGCGAGCCCCAACTATTGAGCTTGTGCACCTCAATGAGAGAGCCTGCGTGCTGCAAACTACAGAGCCCATGTGCTCTGGAGCCCTTGTGCCACAACTAGGGAGAAGCCCACACACCACAACTAGAGAAGCCCAAGCACCACAACGAAGAGACCATGTGCTGTAACAAAAAGACCCCTCATGCCTCAAGGACGATCCCATGTGCTGCAACTAAGACCTGACGTAGCCAAAAATAATTAAAAAATAAATAAATAAGGAAAACAAATAAAATAAATAAATATTAAAAAAATACTTAGAAATAAATCTGACAAAAGATGTGCAAGACTTGTACACTGAAAACTATAAAATATTGATGAAAGAAATTAACAAAGATCTAAATAAATAGAGAGAGAGACTGTGTTCATGCATTGCAGAACTCAATATTTTAAAAATGTGATTGTTCTCAAAATTGATCTATAGTTTTAACACAATCTTAATCAAAATCCCAGTAGGCTTCTTAATTCTTTTTGTAGAAATTGACAAGCCGATTCTAAAAGTCATAGGAAAATGCAAAAGAGTTAGAAGAGCCAAAACAACTTTGAAAAAAAAAAAAACAAACCTAGAAATATATGTACAAATATATATATTTCTAATATACATATAAAATATATTTACATATATATTTTTAACATGCACATAAAATATACTTTCATATATAAAACATTTGTAACTATATTTCTGCATTTTCTGTTACTTTAATATATACAATATTTTCAACAAGTTGCAAAATCTAGCAACAAATGAAATTGGAATTTTAGATATCTATGTGTAAAAAAATCAACTTTGATTTATACTTTTTACAATATACAAAATTTAACTCAAAATAGACCATAGAACTAAATGTAAAACCTAAAACTATAAAGCACCTAGAAGTAAACATGGGAGAAAATATTTCTGATCTTGGATAAGGCAAATAGTTCTTAGATACAACATAAAGCACAACAGGTAAAATTTAAAAATTGATAAATTGGACTTCATCAAAATTTAAAACTTCTGCTCCTTGAAATACATTGTCAAGAGAAGTAATAAAAGCTGCAGACTGGAGGCAAATCAAATATCTGGTAAAGGACTTATATCTAGAATATATAAAAATTCTTAAAACTTAATATTGGGTTGGCCAAAAGGTTCATTTGTTTTTTTCTCTAAGATGGCTCTAGTAGCACTAAGTTGTCTTTGACTTCATTCGAAACAGTTTTGTTAGATTGTATGTGACAGCTGTTATATCAGCGTGCATTAAAAAAAAACTTATCAAAATTGGTGGAATTTTGTGTAGCCATTTTAATATTGAAGATGGAAGGAAAAAAGCAACATTTTCGGCCCATTATGCTTTATTATTTCAAGAAAGGTAAAAACACAACTGAAATGCAAAAAAAGATTTGTGCAGTGTATGGAGATGGTTCTGTGACTGATCAAACACGTCAAAAGTGGTTTGCGAAGTTTCGTGCTGGAGATTTCTTGCTGGCTGATGTTCCACGGTCGGGTAGACCAGTTGAAGTTGATAGCGATTAAATCGAGACATTAGTTGAGAACAATCAACGTTATGATTATGTGGGAGATAGCCGACATACTCAAAATATCCAAATCAAGTGTTGAAAATCATTTGCACCAGCCTGGTTATGTTAATGACTTTGATGTTTGGGTGCCACATAAGTTAAGTGAAAAAAACCTTCTTGACCATATTTCCGTGTGTGTTTCTCTACTTAAAGGTAATGAAAAAGTTCCATTTTTGCAACAAATTGTGATGGGCAATGACAAGTGGATACTGTACAACAATGTGGAATGGAAGAGATCGTGGGGCAAGAGAAATGAACCACCACCAAACCACACCAAAGTGTATATGGTGGGATTGGAAGGGCGTCCTCTATTATGAGCTCCTTCGGAAAACCAAAGGATTAATTCCAAGTGCTGCTCCCAATTAGACCAACTGAAAGCAGCACTCAACGAAAAGCGTCCAGAATTAGTCAACAGAAAATGCATAATCTTCCATCAGGATAACGCAAGGCTGCCTGCTTCTTTGATGACCAGGCAAAAACTGTTACAGCTTGGCTGGGAAGTTCTGATTCATCCTCCGTATTCATCACACATTGCACCTTCGGATTTCCATTTATTTCGGTCTTTACAAAATTCTCTTAATGGAAAAAAGTTCAATTCCCTGGAAGACTGTAAAAGGCACCTGGAACAGTTCTTTGCTCAAAAAGATAAAAAGTTTTGGGAAGATGGAATTATGGAGTTGCCTGAAAAATGGCAGAAGGTAGTGGAAAAAAAGGGTGAATGCATTGTACAATAAAGTTCTTGGTGAAAATGAAAAATGTGTCTTTTATTTTTATTTAAAAACCAAAGGCAATTTTTGGCCACCCCAATAATAAGAAAATAGCCCAATTTAAAAAAAATGTGCAAGGGATTTGAAAAGATACTTCAATAGAGAAGATACATATGTCAAATAAGCACATAACAGATACTTACATGCTCAACACCATTAATTATTAGGTAAATTCAAATAAAATAACCATGAGGTACCACTTCACATCATAAGAAAGACTAAAATTAAAAAGATTATTTCAAGTATTGGGAGGATGTGGGGGACCTAGATCTCTCATATATTGCTTTGTAAATCATATAACCACTGTTAAAAAGAGTTTGGCAGTTTCATAAAAAGCTAAACACACACCTAATATATGATCTAGTCATTCTCCTCCTAGGTATTTCTACCAGAGAAAGCATATGTCCATAAAGACATACATGAACATTCATAACAGCTTCATTTAAAATAGCCCCAAACTTGAAACAACCCGAATGCCCATTAATGGGTGAACGCATATGTTGTGGCATATCCATACAATGAAATATTACTCAACAATACATAGAAATGAAGTGTTCATCCATGTGGCAACATGAATGCATCACAAAATTGTTATGCTGAGAAAAAGCCAGACAAAAAGACCACATATTGTATATTTCATTTCTATAAAATGTTAGAAAATGCAAATTAATCTAGAGTGACAGGAAGCAGATCAGTGGGGGAGGAGGGAAGAGTGCTAAGGATGGGGGGTAGGGGTTACAAAGCTGTACCAGGAAACTTTTGGGGGTGATGGACATGTTCATTACCTACAGTGTGGTGATGGTTTCACAGGTGTATACATAGATCAAAACTTACCTAATTGTTCACTTTAAAAACGTGCAGTTTATTATATGTCAAGTCTATCTCGGTAACATTTAAAAAATATACAAATGAGCTGATCTGAGGGCACATGGCCCATCTTCTAGGGACCGTGGCTTTGGAGTCAGACAGGTGCTCCTTCCTAGTTCCCTGTGAATGGTGAGTCAGGGACAGCCCAGAGTTAACTTGTGTTTTCTGATAATATGCGACAGGCCGGGTACTGCTGATACAATGTTTTGACCACTGTCAGTTACTACAAAAAAGAATGTTAAAAATCAGGGAAATTAAAATTGAGGATTATGTTTATGTATTGTTTTACTCGCTTTCCGGTGATTCTACTCACTCCCAGTGTCTTGCTTTTCCTTCAGGGATGGAGCGTTTTCTGTTAGTTCAGTCTGGCCCTCTGATTTTATTCCTGCAAGGAGAAAGGAAATGCCTCGTATGTTTAAGGTAAGCTTGCATACTGTCATTGGATCCCTTGTATGTTTTGTTTCATCCCTTTTCTGCCTGTTCCTAGAGGTCAGGGCTCCTTGGGTTACTGAAGGTACCTGGAGGTTGAGGTTTTAGAAGTGCTGTGGGATAGTTTCCCTCCCTCTCCCACTTGCCACAAGAAATCTAGCCCTTTATTCTTATTCAAAAATACTATAAATAGCTTTTGGCAGGTGTCACATCTTTCATTCTACAGTTAAATCTGAGACTTAAGATACAAATGTTCCTGAGGGTGTCCATTCATTCCACACTAAGGTAACAGGACAGATCTAATTCATAGCTGAAAACAGGGGAAGCTTACAAAGCAGAATGGTACTGGGGTGGGGGGTGTGAAAGAAGAAGGAAAAAACAGTAACAGAGGAAGAGAGACCATATACTTCTGGGTCAGACATAGAGGAAGGTCGCCGATTCATGGACCTACAATAGCATGAATGTGCAACTTCTAAAACTAGAGGTACTTGGTAAAATAAGTCTCCTCTGAGACAATATTTTGAAGTCATAATTCAGATTCAAGCCAAGAGTACAAAATGGAAAAATTGGGGAAAGATGTTGTTTTGCAAACTCTAAAAAATAGACACTCTGCTCTTTAAAATTCATGTAAAAAATAAAAGTGATTCTGGAATGGATTAAATAAAGTGACAGAGAAAGCAAAGGACTGTTATCCCCTCGAGACCCATGTGGTTACAGTCAACCTAGGAATCTTGGTTTAACAAAGGCCAGACAGGAGTATTCTTAGTTCCTTAGTGCAAAGATAGACATCTATTTAGACTGTACCCAACCACCAAGAGACTACAAAGACCTGGCCATTTGGAACTGACTTACAGTGGGAATTTATGATGTCATTGCTGCTAACTTCATGCTCACAAAAGAAAGTTTTATATATTAGAGTTCTGCTAGCTTAATTATATACCTTAAAATTTAAATCTGATTTGCCATTTACTAGTATAATGTAAGTTATAGGCATGTAGCAACAAGGAAAACATGTGTTTTTGAATATTTCTAACTTAACAACAAAAAACTCCTGAACATTCTGTAATATCACAATTGATTATGATGATTGCCATTGCAAAACACATTGCCGTTTCAGAGATAAGCTAAAGATGCAAAGCTGTGTGTTAGAATTAAAGCAATAGAGAGACTCAGAGTGGAGGTTCTGGCATCAGACTGCCTGCATTCTACCCTGCTGTGCTCCTGTCCTCTCACTGATAAAATGGAGAGAATAGCAGTAACTAGGCACTGAGGTTTCTGTGAGGATTTAATCAATTAACACATGTCAATTTCTTAGAGCAGTTCCTGGTACAGAGTCAGCATTCAATAAATGGTAGCTATTTCCATTTGATGAAGTACAAGACTTTAGGTAGTCAGAGAACACCGGTGGTTTTATGAGGATCAAAATAGAAGTGCTTCTGACACTTTGCTTTGGGCCTGCTTCTGATACTCACGTCATCTATTTTACTACCAGGAAGAGGGTAATGTTATTTAACATTTCGTTTAACAATGGTGAGTTTTATGAAAAATGCTAGACAGGCTGGCATAAAGAATGCTTGCTTTCTTATAACCTAGATATTCCTTAAATCATTCTAGGTCACAGCTTCCCAGCTCTCAGCACCTAGTAATAGATATTCAATCCCAATCTTAGCAGATAGCGAGAATGAGAAGAGTGAGTGGGTGAGCGTGCTGAGTGAATTGCACAAAATATTGAGAAAAAGTCATTCCGGAGACCGCTCAGTCTATGTTCTGAAAGAGGCTTATGACAACAATCTACCCCTGATCAAAACCACCCAGACAGCTGCAATCATAGGTATGGATTTACAACATTTATCCCGCTAGGTTCCTACCTTTCACCACAGTCCCAATGTTGAAATCTGAAAACCTTAACTTTATCCACAATTCATTTGTCAGCAAAACCTGAGTGAATGAGGCTTACCCGGGGGTGGAGGGTTGTCTTCCCACTTCTATCCCACAGCTACTCATCAGATTCTCTGCAAAAATATATTTGATTATATGATGGCTCCCCAGGTCCTGCCTAAAAGGGCGTTTCTTTAATCTACCTTTCAAGTCTTTTCAATCTACCTTTTCAAGTCTGAAAAATTATGAGCTCCCAAACACATCTGGCCCCAAACACATAAGGGGTGTGACCTTGTGTGTAACTGTGAACTACCTGCCTTAAGGGCAGAGACTGTCTTTCAAATCCCAACGCCCAATACTCAATAAATAAGTGAAAATCAAGTGAATCAATGAATGAAATGCTAAGATCAATACTGAAAGTTTTATCAATAGACAAGAATACTTGCATCTCTTAAACAGCATTTCTTCTGCATTAGATACTGGTGACAATAGAGCCACTTAGCTATTTCCTCCTGGGGGTCACGGAGCTAGTTACTAAACTTCATGTGTTAAATGCAGATAATTCCAGTTTTTCAGTTATGGAGAGGATTAAATGAGCTTATATATGTAATATCTGTGCTTTGTATTCAAAGCCTTCACGTAATGTGCTATCTTTGCACTTTTTTAGTTCTCACTCTGTTGTGACATACCTCCCCATGCTGTTTTAGCTCAGGCCAAGGTCACCAAATTATTTTATAAAATTTTTTCATTCATGAAACATCACTTATTTATAGCAAATTTGACAGTTTATCATTACTTGAATATTATACTTTCTCTAAGTATTCATAAAGATTACTTTGTAAAATGATCTTTCTGTTGAGAAAAGTAATGTTTTATTATGCTTATTTCTGTAATGTGAAAGAAAAATCATAGTGCCAATTATTTATTTTTATGTTTCTTTTCACTGTAGTATTGCTAAATATATACTTAATTTGATTTCTACACTTTTTCAACATTGATAAACTTGTCCAGTTTATCTTATTAGCTTCACTTAATGTTTGCCCCCAAAAATACTTGATATTTTAATTTATGTGTCAAATATAGATCACAAAAGAATCGCTCTGGGAAATGAAGAAGGGTTATTTGTTGTCCACGTTACCATAGATGGTAAGGAGAGTATTTACTGTTCTGGAATAACTTTAAACTCTAATAGTAATAATATCAGGTTCTTCTCTTCTTTTCTGTAAAAGAAATTTTCCACATCTGGTTCGATGTGTTTTCAAGTCAACTGATGACTTTTCTCCTTTCAGAGATCCATAATCTTCCAGAGTCCAAATATCTTTTGAAAAAAAATTTTATTGGAGTATAGTTGATTTACAATGTTGTGTTAGTTTCAGGTGTACAGCAAAGTGATTCAGTTATACATATACATGTACTCATTCTTTTTCAGATTCTTTACCCATATAGGTTATTACAGAAGATTGAGTAGAGCTCCCTGTGCTATACAGTAGGTCCTTCTTGGTTATCTATTTTATATATAGTAGTGTGTCCAAATATCTTCACAAGTGATTTTATCTAATAAGTGCGCTGTAAGAACTTAGTTTACCGTCTTCAAGTTGGTGCATGAAAGGAAACACTTCTGCTTGAATCCCCCTCCCCCACTAGTACATTGACACCACAAAGAGTAACAACATAAAGTGAATACTTCTCAGATAAGACCGCAGAGTTCTCTGTTTCTGTTTTTGTTTTGTTTGTTTTTGTTTGGCTCTCATGGTTGTTTGAGGGAGAAATGGGGGAGTAGATGAAATGAAGAGGAGTCATTGTAATATAGATGTTCTCTTGAATGTCTTGCACTCTAATGATAAGTTAGTTAAAGGAGAACCTGCATTTGAAGGGCATTAGCTATTCTCCATTGAAGGCTTCCCATGCTGTGTGGGTGACTCAGTCCTGGTGAGGAGACCCATGAAAGGTCCACCAGGTGCCAGCATAAGAGCAGGGACTTGTCTCTCTTTGTTCAGCACTGTATCCTATGCACTTAAACAGTGCCTGGCACATAGTAGTCAATCAACAAATGTTTGTGTAATAAAGGAATCAATTTAGTGCCAGAAAAAAAAGGACAGTTTTGTTCCCTAAAGAAGCAGTATATTGGGAATTCCCTGGTGGTCCAGTGGTTAGGACTCGGCACTTTCATTGCCGGGGCCCTGGATTTGATCCCTGTTCAGATCTAGATCCTGCAAGCTGCATGGCAAGGCCAAAAAAAAAAAAAAAGAAGAAGCAGTATATTTCCACTTGTCAGACATTGAGGGTGTTCGCCTTGCTGTCTGGAATCTCAGGACTGAATTTAGTGCTTTATTATGCTAATTTTATGTTTAAGGTAATTATGTTATCTATGGAATAATTATCTTTTTTTTTTTAACCTATATAATTTTTGATCTCTTATCCTCTTCCTATCCCTTTTTGGTCCTTCTCAAACCTACCCTTTGCGTTTATGTCTGTGATTTTATTAGAACCTGATTTAAATCCATTGGAGTAAAAATCGGAAAGAATTTTAAAATAGGAAAACATTCTTCTGCACAGCAAAGGAAACCATCAACAAAAGGAAAAGGCAACCTATCGAATGGGAAAAAATATTTGCAAATCATAGCTGATAAGGGGTTAATATCCAAAATATATAAAAACTCATAAAACTCAATAGCAAAAAGCCTAAGCAATCTGATTAAAAGATGGACAGAGGATCTGAATAGATATTTTCCCAAAGAAGACATACAGATAGCCAACAGATACATGAAAGGTGCTCAAGATCACTAGGGGAATGCAAATCAAAGCCACAATAAGATATCACCTCATACCTGTTAGGATAGCTATTATTAAAAAGCCAAGAAATAATGTGTTGGTGAGGATGTGGAGAAAAGAGAACGCTTGTTCACTGTTGATGGGAATGTATATTGTTGCGGCCACATGGAAAACAGTATTGAAGTTCCTCAGAAATTAAAAATAGAGCTACCATGTGATCCAGCAATTCCACTTATGGACATTTATTCGAATAAAACAAAAACACTAACTTGAAAAGATATCGCACCTCCATGTTCCTTGCAGCATTATTTGCAATAGTCAAGATATGGAAACAACCTAAGTGTCTACCAATGGATGAATGGGTAAAGATGTGAGATATATATACATACATACATATATATATTATATATATTATAAATAAAATATATATATAATATATATATATATATATATATATATATATATATATATATATATATATATAATTCAGCCATAAAAAAGAAAGAAATCTTCCCATTTATGACAAGATGAATGGACTTCGAGGTTGTTACTCTAAGTGAAAGAAGTCAGACAGAGAAAGACAAATACCATATGATCTCACTTATATGTGGAATCTAAACAAACATGTTCATAGATACAGAAAACAATCTGTGGTTGCCAGAGGTGGGGGTAATGGGCAAAATGGGTGAAGGGGTTTTAAAGGTATAAACTTCCAATCATAAAATAAATAAGTCCTTGGTATGTCATGTACAGCAACATGATCATAGTTAATAATACTATATTGTGTATTTGAAAGTTGCTAAGAGAATAGATCTTAAAATTTTTTATTACAAGAAAAAATTGTAATTATCTACAGTGTTGGATGTTAACTAGATTTATTGTGGTGACAATTTCTCAATACACACAAATATTGAATCATTATGTTGTACACCTGAAGCTAGTATAATGTTATATGTCAAATATACCTCAATAAAGAAAATAAAAAAATAAGAAAACATTGCTATTTGAAGGTGACTTGCTGTTTTATTTGTAGAGAAATTACTCAAGTTGATGACACTAAGAAGATTTATCAGATCATTTTTATTGGGAAAAATTTCTTAGTTGCTTATGAGTAAAATTTGGAGAACAGTTGAAATAAGTAAACAGAAGTTATTATGAATTTTAAAATGACTTACAAATATGCTTATTTGTGTAGAAATTATTCGCATTGGCTACATGAAGAAGATTCACCAGATTGAGCTTATCCCCCATGGCCAGATGGTTGCAGTGATCTCAGGACGAAGTCACCATGTGCAGCTGTTTCCCATGTCAGCTTTGGATGGACGAAAGACTGATATTCACAAGCTGGCAGAAACCAAAGGGTGCCAGACCGTGACTTCTGGAACAGTGTGCCAAGGGGCCCATACATGCCTCTGTGTGGCTAGGAAAAGCCAAATCTTCTGTTACAAGCTGTTTCAGAGCAAGAAAATTTCTCACAGAAAATTTAAAGAGCTCCAAATCCCAACCAATGTCCAGTGGATGGGCATCTTCAGCGAACAGCTCTGTGTAGGATTCCAATCAGGATTCCTGAGATACCCCTTGAGGAGAGAAAGAATTCCATACAGGATGCTGCACTCCCATGACCCTACACTGTCATTTATTGCACATCAACCAGTGGATGCTCTCTGTGCAATTGAGATCTCTAGTATTGAGTATCTGTTATGTTTTAAGAGCATTGGAATTTACACTGACAGCAGGGGCCTCAGATCTAGGCCAGCTGAACTGATGTGGCCAGCAACTCCAAGTTATTGCTGTAAGGCTATCTTACAATTTATTTCCTTGTCTCTCTGTACATTTCCAACCTTGTTATTACAATTCTATATCGTATGACTAAATGTTGTTAATGACGGTTTTATTTTTGAAAACTACATCACTGAAGAATTTTCCTAAGTTGTCTATGTCTTTTTAAGTAGAATAGCTCTAAAGAAGTTATATCTAAGTCATACATGTGAAATAACTTAGCCTTTAATTTATACTATATTCATAGGATAATTTACCTTGAATATATTCTTAATCCAGGTTGTTGCTTTTTGTAAGCTCCTAAGTAGATATCTTCATGGTCACTGAAAACCACATAAGCATTAATTAACCATAAGAAATAGTTACTAAGTAGATTACTTTTTGCCTTTTAGATTTAGCTTATGTAAAGTCTACATAGAATGTTCCTAAATACTTTTAGCCTATTTGATATTTCATTGATGCAGGCCATCATTTTATAAATTTACTATAGCATTTTTTATTCACTTAGAGAATAGTAATTGAGCACTTAATATGAACTTACTATGCTAAAAGTTAAGGGCACAATATTAAACATGGTGAAATAGTCTGTATCTTTATTGAGATTATAATCATGATATGAGATCAATAATTAAGCAAGTGCTGTGATAGGGGAGTACAGTATTCTACAGGAGCACGTAGGAGGGACACAATCTAAACTGGTGAGTCTGGAAAGGCCAGCTAAAAAAGCGAGAAGCGTTTTTTTCTTTCAGCACTTAAAAAGTGTCATTCTAGTTTCTTCTGGTATCCATTGTTTCCAGTGAGAAATCAACCATTTTTATTGTTGTTCCCTCTGTCTTTTCTATTTGGCAGACATTAAGATTTTCTCATTATCTTTGGTTTTCAGCAATTTGACTGTGATGTGCTTACATGTGATTTTCTTTGTATATATTCTGCTGGGGATTTTCAGGACTTTTTGGATCTGAAGATTGCTATCTTTCATTAATTTTGGAAAATTTTTAGGCATTATATTTTCTAAAAATTTTTTTAACCTATTTTCTCTTTTCTGGAGATCCAATTACATGTATATTAGACCTCTTGACTTTGTTCCACAAATCGTTGAGGCTCTGTTATTTAAAAATCTTTTTTTTCTTCTCTACTTCAGTTTAGATAATTTATATTGATTGTATCTTCAGTTTCACCGATCTTTTACCCCTGGTTTGTCCAGGGATTTTTAGGCATTTCAGGTATTATATTCCTCTGTTCTATAATTTCAAGTATTTTTTTGAAATTTCCATTTCTTTGCTGGATTTCTCCTCTCTGCCAATTTGTTTATATTTTTTCACAGTCTTAAACTATTTATACAATTATTTATAATTATTCCAACATATGGCCTCTATGGGTCTGCTTCTACTGAATGTTTTTTTTTTTGATTAAAGCTGTTATTTTCCTGCTTTTTTACAAGTCTTATTATTTTTTTATCTTTGCTGGACATTATGAATGCTATGATACAGGGACTCTGGGTTATATTATGTATTTCTCTAGAGAGTGTTGTGTGCTTTGTTCTGACAGACAATTAACCTACTGATGGGTCACTTTAGTTTTACTGAGGCTTGGAATTAGACTTTGTTAGGGCGGGCCTATTTTGGTTTTTCTTCTAGTCCTCATGCCCAAAGAATGGCCTTTCTGGGTCTCAACTGAATGCCTAGGGTTTTCACCAATGTCTCTCTACTCTGTCTGGTTCAGAAATCTAATGTCTTTCCAGCACTGTACTACCTATGAAATTTCTGTTCACTCTCAATGCTCTGCGTGAGTCTTGTGGAATCTTGCTCTGTCTGTGTGCAGTTTTGGATTTGGCCAGGAACTTCGAGGGAACAGCTGTGCAGATTTCTGGGACACCTTTCTTTGTGGCTTTTTCCTCTGTGTACTCTGCCTTGCAAATTCCAGACACATTAGAATCTGTTTCCTCTGCCTGGCAAAACTTCAACTCTCTGCTTGGGTTCCATTTTCCTACATAGCAGTTTTGGAGATTTCCGTTAGGCAGAGAAACAGCGGAATGTGGGACCCACCTTATATATTTATCTTCTTTTAGGAATGGCAGTCCTGTGCTGTCTACTAACTAATGCCTAAAAACAGTTATTTCATATGACTTGTCCATTTTTATATTTTTATGTCCATTTTATAATTATTGATGGTGGGAGGGTAATTCCAATAGCAGACAACTCTGTCATAACTGGAAAAGGCCATTGATACTGCATTTTGTGAGGAACTATAATAAGGTCACTGTTTCAGACATGGAGTTCAAGATAAGAGTTCAAGAATTGGGACTGGAGGAGTTCTCATGAGCCAGATCACAGACGCACTGACATGGTTAGAGATGCACCTCAGAAAAATCCCTAGGCTCTAGTGGTGAGGTAAACGATAAACGAGAGATCAGACTGGAGCCCAAGAGACCAACTAGGAGGTCATTGTAGAAATTGTGGATTAAAATTATGTACGGTAGAGACAGTTGGGATAGAGAGGAGACAAGTTGAGGGATATTGAGGAGATATAATTGACAAAACTTTGCTTTACAAAGCTTTGATTAGAAGTGGAAGCTCAGGGACCAGAGAATCAGGATTTCCTAGTTGAGCAAATGAGTGATGCCACTGATATTACTGAGATAATAAAACACGAGGTGGGACAGATTCAGATGGGCAGAGGAGGAAGGAATATGATAACTTAATTTTTTTCTTTTTTGTTGAGTTGTTGAAGTATTTGAAATAAAATCCCAAACATTATTTTCATTCCACCTCTACACACCTTAACATACATCTCTAAAAATATGGTCATTTTCTCATAAAACTATTACCACCTCTGAAGAAATTACCAATGATTCTTTTTTACCATCCAATAGTCCATATTAAAATATTGCTGATTATCATAAAGACATCTCTTTGACAGTGTATTTCTTGGAATCAGAATCCAAAAATGGTCCACACATGGCATGTTGTGGTTAACTCTTAAATATCTTCTAATCCTGAGTGGTTTTCCACACCATTGATTTGCTCTCCTGTAGGATGTTCTACAATCTAGATCTGTCTGTTTCCTCGTGGTGCTTTCTAACTTCTTCCTCTATGTCCTGAATTTCCTACAACTGAAAATGAGCATTAACGGCTTCTAATAAGAGTAATTTCTTACTAGTTTTGTATGTCACACTGAACACATCAGAGCACACAATGTCTGGCCATCCCATTTGTGGTAAAGCTAAAATCAATGACTAGCTTCTGGCATTATCAGCCTGGTTCCTTGGACATGCTGAGCTTGTACTTCCAGTGCGAGAGTAAACAGAGTGAGAGAGAATAGGACATAGGCCAGAGGACCAAGAAACATAAATATTAGAGAGGTGGTCAGAGGGCAAGAAGCCCACAAAGGAAACTGAGAGGGAGAATTGTAGGAGGCAAGTATCGCTGAGCTTTCAAGTAAGACAGAGACTGAAACGTGTCTGTTGGTTTTAGGAATAATTGACGGTTAATGACTTGTAGTGAGAGCAGTTTTAATGGATGGGTTAAGACGCAAGTCAGATTGCCATGGACTGGGTGTCAGTAGGGCTGGGAAGTGGAGGATGTGAAACGTAAATGACACTTTCAAGAGTTGGCCACAGGAAAAAGGAAAGAGAGGCACAACATGAGTGTAGGAAGTGTTGTTAATTATATTGCTGTTGCTTTAATGGGGAGACATATTCATGTTGAGGTGAGTACTTAGGAGCCATAAGAGGTTATTATTAATAAAGTGGAAAGTTCCAAAAATGTTACTGGCTGGAAGTTCTTTCTGCTTTGTTCATTAATTTCACTCCCCAGATATACTTTTCTAATCTTACACCATATTCTTTTTGGGAGTTGACCTGGTTTAGGAGCCACAGATTTTGAAATGTTATGGAATTTCTTTAAAGAGCTGCTGTTAGATGTAGGTGTTAGAAAGATTTTTGTCAGATTTTACATACGTGTTGTACTATATAATTGGACCCATGTGCATCATTTATGTGCCATTTTAATTTATGTTAACCCTGTGTGTCAAAAAAAAGATTTTGATAATTACAATATTATTATGGGATTCTCTTTGGATTCCACTCTGAAGGTGTTTTTATAATGTATTTGGGCGTAGCAGATATAATTAATCATGAATACCATATGATTCCATTTATTTATTTATTTAACATCTTTATTGGAGTATAATTGCTTTACAATGGTGTGTTAGTTTCTGCTTTATAACAAAGTGAATCAGCTATACATATACATATATCCCCATATCTCCTCTCTCTTGCTTCTCCCTTCCACCCTCCCTATCCCACCCCTTTAGGAGGTCAAAAAGCACTGAGCTGATCTCCCTGTGCTATGTGCATGCTTCCCACTAGCTATCTATTTTACATTTGGTAGTGTATATATTTCCATGCCACTCTCTCACTTCGTCCCAGCTTATCCTTCCCCCTCCCCGTGTCCTCAAGTCCAGTCTCTACCTCTGTGTCTTTATTCCTGTCCTGCCCCTAGGTTCTTCAGAACCTTTTTTTTTTCTTTTTTAGATTCCATATATATGTGTTAGCATACGGTATTTCTTTTTCTCTTTCTGACTTACTTCACTCTGTATGACAGATCTAGGTCTATCCACCTCAATACAAAAAACTCAATGCCGTTTCTTTTTATGGCTGAGTAATATTCCATTGTATGTATGTGGCACATCTTCTTTATCCATTCATCTGTTGATGGACACTTAGGTTGCTTCCATGTCCTGGCTATTGTAAATAGAGCTGCAATGAACATTGTGGTACATGACTCTTGTTGAATTATGGTTTTCTCAGGGTATATGCCCAGTAGTGGGATTGCTGGGTCATATGGTAGTTCTGTTTTTAGTTTTTTAAGGAACCTCCATACTGTTCTCCACAGTGGCTGTATCAATTTACATTTCCACGAACAGTGCAACAGGGCACCCTTTTCTCCACACCCTCTCTAGCATTTATTGTTTGTAGATTTTTTTGATGATGGCCATTCTGACCGGTGTGAGGTGATACCTCACTGAAGTTTTGATTTGCATTTCTCTAATGATTAGTGATGTTGAGTATCCTTTCATGTGTTTGTTCGCAATTTGTATATCTTCTTTGGAGAAATGCCTATTTAGGTCTTCTGCCCATTTTTGGATTCAGTTGTTCGGTTTTTTTGATATTGAGCTGCATGAGCTGCTTGTAAATTGTGGAGATTAATCTTTTGTCAGTTGCTTCATTTGCAAATATTTTCTCTCATTCTGAGTGTTGTCTTTTCGTCTTGTTTATGTTTTCCTTTGCTGTGCAAAAGCTTTTAAGTTTCATTAGGTCCCATTTGGGTTTTTTTTGTCTTTATTTCCATTTCTCTAGTAGATGGGTCAAAAAGGATCTTGCTGTGATTTATGTCAAAGAGTGTTCCGCCTATGTTTTCCTCTAAGAGTTTTATAGTGTCTGGCCTTACATTTAGGTCTTTAATCCATTTTGAGTTTACTTTTGTGTATGGTGTTAGGGAGTATTCTAATTTCATTCTTTTACATGTAGCTGTCCAGTTTTCCCAGCACCACTTATTGAAGAGGCCATCTTTTCTCCATTGTATATTCTTGTCTCCTCAAGTTTCAGATTGAAGAACTTTTAACAACTTTTTTATAAACTCCTTCAGCTTTTGTTTGTCTGTGAAAATTCTGTCTCTCCAATTCTAAAGGACAAGTTTGCTGGATACAGTATTCTTGGCAGTTTTTTTTTCTTTGCACACTTTGAATATATCATTCCTATCCCTTATGGGCTGCAATATTTTTTGCTGAAAAATCTGTTAATCTTATGAGGATTCCCATGTATTAGACAAGTGGCTTTTCTGTTCTTGCTTTTACGATTCTGTCTTTATCTGCTGAAAATTTCATTATAGTGTGTCTATGTGTAGATCTCTTTGGATTAATCTTCTTTGGAAGTTTTTGGGCTTCCTCGATCTGGGTATCTCTTTCTTTCCCCACATTAGGGAAGTTTTTAGCATTATTTCTTTGAATATGCTTTCTGCCCTTTCTTTCCTTCTCTTTCTTGAAGACCTGTAACGCATATATTGATCCACTTACTGGTGTCCCTTATGTGATCTTCACATTTTTCTGTTCTTCTTTCTTTTTGCTCTTTTGATTAGATGACTTCCACTGCCTTGTCTGATTCTTTCTTCCATTTGGCCTAGTCTGCTTGTGAAGCCCTGTATTGAATTTTTCGGTTCATTTATTCTTGAAATCTATGATTTCTGTTTCGTACTTCTTAATATTTTCTGTCTCTTTGTTGAAACTCACACTTTGTTCATGCTTTATTCTCCTGACGTCAGTAAGCATCTTTATTACGATTATTTTGAACTCCCTGTTGGGTAATTCACTTATATCCACTTCGTTAAGGTCAGCTCCTAGAGATCTGTTTATTTGTTTGAAACATCCCCGTTTCTTTACTTTCTTTGACTCTCTGTGTTGGTTTTTGTATAAAACAGCCACTTTTCCCAGTTTTGACAGATTGGCCTTGTGTAGGATATGAACCTCCTTAATCAGCCTGGCCTGGTTGTTGAAATCATTGTCTTTGTTCTTAGTGACTTCCAGTAGTTGAGGGTGTTCCAAGACCCATCAGTGTCCTCAAAGATGTGGTTAATGCTCATATGCCTGTGTAGGCTTCTGGACAACTGCCAGTTGCCTGCTGCTTTAACTCCCTGATGCAGGTGAATTGGAAGCCCAGTTATCAGGCAGGAGTTGGAAAAGTCAGAATATGACATATGCCGGGTAGCCCCTATGAAGAAGAATCCAGAGCTGGAAGAGTTTTTTCTTCCTCACTCTGTGCTGAGCCAAGGGAAATAGTTGCTCTGAATGCTTCTCTGTCCAAGTAAAACAGCCTTTGTTTTTAGTGGTCCCAGGGACTCATGAAGGCTGAGCCCTTTCAGCTCCCAGAGCTAGGTGAATTGGGGGCTAGTCCCTTAGGTGGCAGTTGAAAACTGGTGTGCTAGAGGTGTGGACAAGCTCCTTTCAGGAGAGAAGATACAAATTTGGTCTTACTTGGAGCTGGGAGAGATAGCAGGGGACATGTCCACCAGGTTTACCAGGCTCACAAAAGGATCCCAGTGAGCTTCCACATGCTGACTAACTGGAAGCCAGAACCACAGGCAGCAGCTAGGAAAATATACAACTTCCTTCCAGGGAGAAACTGGGAGATGGGCATTATTTTGTCATCTCCCTCCATGCTGGGTCTGGGTGTATAGCTACAGGGAATCCTCATGCATCCATTTAAAAACTGCTTCTTTGTTTGCTATAGTACTGTGGTGCTCAGGAATGCAAGCCCAGTTGACTTTCAGAGGCAGGTTATTTTGGGGTCCATCCCTCAGGTGGCAGTTTTAAAAGTCAGGGTTCTAAATGTGTAGACAAGCTCCCTCCAGGGACATGCAGGAGATTTGGCTTTATTGTTGAAGGAAGCTGGGGGGAGAGAGCAGGGTAAGTACCCACTGGCTCTTTGGGGCTCTAGGCAGGATTCCAGTCAGCTGAAATGCAAGCTGATTAGAAGCTGGGCCCTCAGACAGTAGCTGGGAAAGTATGTAGTCCAACACCCTCCAGGAAGAAATTGGGAGATAAGCATTTGTGTGTGTTCCCTCTGCTCTGAGCTTGGGGAGATAGCCAGAGGGAGTGCTCAAGCACCTTGTAAAAACTGCTTATTTGTTTGCTCTAATACCATGGGACTTGTGAAGGGAAGCCCGTTTGGCTCTCAGAGCTAGATGATTTGGGGGCCCATCCCTCAGGCGGCAGCCTTAAAATTTGGGACATTAGAAATGTGGTGCAAACAGTGCGCTAATTGGGAAGAGGCTAGGAGTTGGTGGTTTCAGAAAGATTATAAGGCGCTGTTCTTGGGTGGGGTTTATAGCAAGAGTGTGTCTCATCCTTTCCTACACATTTCCTTGTGGGTATTTTCTCAGTTTCCCAATGTGTAGGAGTCACTAAAGTTAGTTTCTTGATATCTTTCAGAGGGAATTGATCTGTGTGTAGCTGTATATTCAGTGCATCCATGGAAGGAGGGAAATTCAGGAGTCTCTTCTGTGTCCATCTTGAGGTACCTGTTGATCTTTTCTAATAACCGACTCCTGGTTTCATTGACTTTCCATATTGTTTTTCTGTTTTGTTTATGTATGCTGTAATATTTATTCTTTTTCCCACCTGCTGGCCTTGGGTTAAGTTTTTTCTACTTCCTTAAGGAAGATGTTCGATTGTGGATATGAGATCTTTATTCTTTTTTAAATGTAAGCCTTTACAGGTATAAATTTCCCTCTCATCACTGCTTGTGCTCCATCCCGTAAGTTTTGGTATTTTGTATTTTTTTTCTTTGGTCTCAAGGTATTTTGTAGTTTCTCTTGTAATTTCTTCCTCGACCCATTGGTTGTTTAAAAGCGTGCTGTTTAATTTCCACATGTTTGTGAATTTTCGTTTCCCTTGTGTTACTGATTTCCACTTTTATTCCGTTGTGATAGAAAAAGATTCATTGTGTGATTGCAATAGTTTTAATTTTTATTAAGAATTGTTTTGTGGCCTAACATATGGCCTATTCTGGAAATGTTACATGTACACTTGAGAAAAATCTATAATTTACTGTCTTTGGGTAGAGAGCTGTGTATATATGTGTGTGTTAGGTCCATTTGGTTGATACTGTTGTTTAAGTCTTCTGTTTCCTTCCTGATCTTCTGTGTGGTTGTTCTCTCCCATTTCTGAATGAAGGCTATCAAAGTCTCCAACTCTTACTGTTTCTCCCTTCCATCAATGTTTGTTTCATCTGTTAAGGAGCTCTGTGTTTTATTGTGGGTCTATTTGATTTCACCCTACAGTTCGTTTAACTTGTATTTTTATATCCAAGTATTTCACAGCTTGGGAAGTTTTTGTCCATTATTCCTTCAGACGAGGTTTCCGCTGTTTTCTCACTCTTTTTTCTTCCTGGATTCCCATAATGTCTTCTTTTTTGGATTCCCATAATTCCATTAGGGTCTGTTCACGTCTCTTCATTCATTTTCCTTTTTGCTCTGAGAACTAATAATTTCAAGTGATTTGTCTTCAACTTTGCTGATGCCTTCCTCTGCCTGTTGCAGTCTGCTTTTGAACCCCTCTTGTGAAATATTCAATTTACACTTTTAGCTCCACATTTGCTTTTTTAAAATAAATTGTCTCTTTGTTGATATTCTCACTTTGTTGATATATCACCTTCCTGACTTCCTAGGCAGTTGTTTTCAAGAGTTCATCTAGCAACTCTGAAGCCTGTGTTTCTTTTTTTTTTTTTTAATTAATTTATTTATTTATGGTTGTGGTGGGTCTTCGTTTCTGTGCGAGGGCTTTCTCTAGTTGTGGCAAGTGGGGACCACTCTTCATCGCGGTGCGCGGGCCTCTCACTGTCGCGGCCTCTCCTGTCGCGGAGCACAGGCTCCAGACGCGCAGGCTCAGTAATTGTGGCTCACGGGCCCAGCTGTTCTGCGGCATGTGGGATCTTCCCAGACCAGGGCTTGAACCCGTGTCCCCTGCATTAGCAGGCAGATTCTCAACCACTGCGCCACCATGGAAGCCCCTGAAGCCTGTGTTTCTTTAGTGTCACTTTCTAGAGATTTATTATGTTCCTTTGAATGGGCCACATTTCCCTGTTTTTTCTGTATTTTGTGAGTTTTTGTCAAAAATTGCATATTGAAAAAAACAGCCACCTCTCCCAGCCTTGTAGACTGGATACTTGCAGAGGAAAACCTTCACTAATCAGCCTGGTGTAAAGACTTAAGGTCGTCTCAGATCTTTTATGAGGATGTGCCTTCACTGGGCCTGTGTGTAAAGCCCAGCTTCAAGCCCCTAATTCTGCCACACACACAGCTGTTTTTAATTGTTTCATTTCTCCAAGAGCCTCACCCCTGGCTTCTTGGCCCTTAAATGTTCTGTTGTATTCCTCTGTCAATAATCTCTGCCCTCCAGGTGTGTGCAGGTCTACAGTTGCCATGAAGTTTTCATGGGCCATTGAATCCATCATTGCTTTCACAGCCACCAATCTGATATACAAAATATTCCACTATTCCTATCTCAGCTCTGAGTCATGTGAGACAGAAATCAGACTCTCAGACATTGCCTGGCATGCCACACATTGCAATCAAGTTGCACTCTTTTACTTTTCTCCCAATGGAGGACCAGTAATTGGGCAGCTTTCACTCTACTGCACCATATTGAGCCAGGAATGGGTTAGGATAAGAGTGAGCAAAAATGTCACGAAATTTGCTCTCATTTTGAGAGTGACTCTTTCTTTACTGGGCATTCACTTTGTTGCTTCAGATTACTGGCTGGTTTCTAGAGCTCCCACAAAGCTATTTGTATTCTATTGTTTAGTTCAGAGTTTTCATGGGGTTACATACCTGGAGCTTCCTATTCTGCCATCTTACCTATATCACTGCTGTCCTTCATTTTTGGAAGATGGTTTTACCAGATATAGAATTCTTGGTTAACAGTGTTTTTCTTTCAACACGTGAATGTGAAATCCACCAGCCTTCTCCCTTGACGCTTTCAAAATTCTCTTTGTTGTTAGTTTTTGCAATTTTAATATAGTGTTTTTGTGTAGATCTCCTGTTGGAGTTCATTGAGTTTCTTGGATATGTACTTTCATGTATTTTATCATATTTGAGGAGTTTGGGACAATTATCTCTTCAAATATTTTCCCTGACTTTCTATCCCTTTCTCTCCATGTGGGATTCCTATTATGGATATGTTGTCATACTTGATGATGTCTTGTAGGTCTTTTACGTTCTGCTCGTTATTCTTCACTCTTTCCTCTTTCCACCCCTCAGAGTGGATAGTCTCAATCAGTTCTTCTTCAAATGTGCCAATTCTTTATTCTGCCTGCTTAAATCTGCTAATGAATCCCCCTAATGACTTTCTTATTTCAGTTGTGGCACTTTTCAACTCTAGAATATATATTTGATTCCTTTTTGTAATTTCTTTCTCTTTATTAGTATTCATCGCTTGGTGAGGCACCATTTTCCTGATTTCCTTTAGTTCTTTGTCCAAAATTTCATTTAGTTCTATGGGAATATTTAAGAGAGTGATTTAAAGTCTTTTTATGCCTGGACAATGTGTATATGTGTATGTCCACATTGTGTGGACAATGTGTATGTATATATACACACACACACAGACACATATATATAAATATATATATATATGTATATATACATTTTTTTCCTCATTCATGGATCATACTTTGTTGTTTATTTTCATACCTCATAACTCTTTGTTGAAAATTTATATGTTAAATAACATAAAGTAGAAATTCCGGAAATCAGATTCTCCCTTCCCATCAGGATTTTCTGTTACAGCTGTTTGTTGCTGTTGGTGGTGGTGATGGTGGTGGTGGTGGTATTGCTCCTGTTTGTTGAAATCTAGATTGCATTTGGGAAGATGTAATGGTTGTTACAGGTTGGAAGGAAGCTTTATGATATGAGAAGCCTATACCATTTTTTTGTGACTTTATTTTAAATTAATATAAAATGGTGTTGGTTTTTTTTGGATGTATTTTTATGTTCCATGCTACTAACGTTTAGGATTCAAACATTTGACAAAAGTGTATTTAGGACTTTTCATAAGTATTTGATTGAGAGTATTCAGTGGTGATATTTTGTTTCTTGTATATACATGGGTCTCTTTCTGGGCTCTCTATTTTGTTCCGTTGGTCTATATGTTTGTATTTAACCCAGTACTATTCTGTTTTAATTACTGTAGCTTGGTAATATGTTTTGAAAGCAGGAAGTGTGATCCCTTGAGCTTTATTCTTCGAAAGATTGTTTTGGCTATTTGGGCTCTTTTGTGGTTCCCTATGAATTTTTGGATTGCTTTTTCTATTTCTGTATTGAACACCATTGGGATTTTAATAGGGACTTCATTGAATCTGTGGACCACTATGGTAGTATGTACATTCTAAAAATAGTAACCATGAACATGGGATGTCTTTCCATATTATCAGTGTCTTCTTTAATTTTCCTCATCATTTTTTACACTTTTCAGTGTACAGGTCTTTCACCTCTAGTTAAGTTTACTTCTAAGTATTGTATTCTTTGTACTGAAGTTGATAATGGGTTTGTTTTCTTAATTTACTTTTCAGATTTTCAGTAATCTTAGTTGTAATTTTTTCCCTTTCATTACTTTAAATATGTCCTGCCACTCTCTTCTGGCTTGCAGAGTTTCTGCTGAAAGATCAGCTGTTAACCTTATGGGGATTCCCTTGTATGTTATTTGTTGCTTTTCCCTTGCTGCTTTTAATATATTTTCTTTGTATTTAGTTTTTGTTAGTTTGATTAATACGTGTCTCAGCATGTTTCTCCTTGGGTTTATCCTGTATGGGACTCTCTGCACTTCCTTGCCTTGATTGACTCTTTCCTTTCCCATGTTAGGGAAGTTTTCAACTATCATCTCTTCAAATATTTTCTTCTGAAAATATTTCTTTTTCTTTTTCTCTTCTTTTTCTGGGACCTTTATAATTCGAATGTTGGTGCGTTTAATGTTGTCCCAGAGTTCTCTGAGACTATCCGCAATTCTTTTTATTCTTTTTTTTTTATTCTGCTCTGTGACAGATATTTCTACTATTTTATCTTCCAGGTCACTTATCCGTTCTTCTGCCTCAGTTATTCTGGTATTGATTCCTTCTAGAGAATTTTTAATTTCATTTATTGTGTTGTTCATCATTGTTTGCTCCTGAGTTCTTCTAGGTTCTTGTTAAACGTTTCTTGTATTTTCTCTATTCTATTTCCAAGATTTTGGATATCTTTACTATCATTACTCTGAATTGTTTTTCAGTTACACTGCCTATATCCTCTTCATTTTGTACTTTACGCTTTCATCTCCTGCATATTTCTCTGTCTTCTCATTTTGTTTAACTTACTGTGTTTAGGGTCTCCTTTTCACGGGCTGTAGATTCGTAGTTCCCATTGTTTTTGATGTCTGCCCCTAGTGGCTAAGGTTGGTTCAGTGGGTTGTGTAGGTTTCCTGGTGGAGGGGACTGGTGCCTGTGTTCTGGTGGATAAGGCTGGATCTTGTCTTTCTGGTGGGCAGGGCCACGTCTGGTGGTGTTTTGGGGTGTCTGTGAACTCAGTATGATTTTAGGCAGCCTCTCTCCTAATGGGTGGGGTTGTGTTCCTGTCTTGCTAGTTGTTTGGCATGGGGCGTCCAGCACTTGAGCTTGCCGGCCATTGGGTGGAGCTGGGTCTTAGAATTGAGACAGAAGCTCTGGGAGAGCTCTCGCTGATTTATATTACGTGGGTCTGGGAGGCCTCGGGTGGAGCAATGTCCTGAAATCGGCTCTCCCACCTCGGAGGCTTAGGCCTGACACCAGGCAGGAGCACCAAGACCCTGTCAGCCACATGGCTCAGAAGGAAAGGGAGAAAAAAAGAAAGAAAAAATAAATAAAATTAAGTAATTAAAATAAAAAATATATAAAAAGAATAAGAGAGCACCTGAATCAATAAACAAATCCACCAATGATAACAAGCGCTAAAAACTAAACTAAGATAAATATAAAAATCAGAAACAAATCAGTCGCAGACAGCAAAACCCAAGTGTACAGTTGCTTCCAAAGTCCACCTCATCAATTTGGGACAATTTGTTGTCTATTCAGGTATACCACAAATGCAGGGTACATCAAGTTGATTGTGGGCATTTAATCTGGTGCTCCTGAGGCTGCATGGAGAAATTTCCCTTTCTCTTCTTTGTTTGCACAGCTCCTGGGGTTCAGCTTTGGTTTTGGTCCCATCTCCGCATGTAGATCACCCTCAGGCATCTGTTCCCCACCCAGACAGGAGGGGTTAAAGCAGCGGCTGATTAGGCCACTCTTGCTCACTCAGGCTGGTGGGAAGGAGGGGTATGGTAGTCATAACTGGAATGTGGGGTGAGCCTCTGGTAGCAGAGGCTGGCATGACATTGTAATAACCTGAGGCATGCCGTGTGTTCTCCCAGGGAAGTTGTCCCTGGATCAAGGGACTTTGGCAGTGGTGGGCTCCACAGGCTCTCAGGGTTGGGGGCGTGTGTTGATAGTGACCTGTGCTTGCACATAGGATTCTTGGTGGCAGCAGCATCAGTGTTAGCATTTCATGCCTGTCTCTGGGGTTCGAGCTGATAGCCACAGCTCGCTCCCGTCTCTGGAACTTGCTTAGGCAGTGCTCTGCCTTCTGTGGGCACACAGGGAAGGAACCTCTCTCCTCGTGCACCCCGAAACAATGGTCTCTTGCCTCTTCGGCAGGTCCAGACTTTTTTTCCTGTCTCCCTCCCAGCTAGCGGTGGTGCACCAGCCCCCTTCAGGCTGTGTTCACACAGCCAACCCCAGTCCTCTCCCTGGGATCTGACCTCTGAAGCTGGAGCCTCAGCTCCCAGCCCCCACCTGCCCTGGTGGGTGAGCAGACAAGCCTCTCAGGCTGGTGAGTGCTGGTCAGCACTGATCCACTGTGCGGGAATCTCTCTGCTTTGCCCTCAGCACCTCTGTTGCTGTGCTCTCCTCCGTGGCTCCGAAGTTTCCCCCACCCATCCCCTGTCTCTGCCAGTGAAGGGGCTTCCTAGTGCGTGGAAACGTTTCCTCCTTCACAGCTCTCTCCCAGAGGTGCAGGTCCCGTCCCTATTCTTTTGTCTCTGTTTTTTCTTTTTTCTTTTGCTCTACCCAGGTATCTGGGGATTTTCTTGCCTTTTGGGAAATCTGAGGTCTTCTGCCAGCGTTCAGTAGATGTTCTGTAGGGGTTGTTCCACATGTAGATGTAGTTTTGATATATTTGTGGGTAGGAAGTTGATCTCCACCTCTTACTCCTCCGCCATCTTGAAGGTCCCCCCCGATCTTGGCTTCTTTGTACAAACAATTTTTTTTCCTCCAGCTGCTTTTAATATTTTATATTTATCACTGGTTTTGATCAATTTGTTTGTGATGTGCCTTAGTGTAGCTTTATGTTTCTTATACTTGAGATCACTAAGCTTCATGGATGTATGGATTTACAGTTTGAAAAACTTTCACTCATTATTTCTTTCAATTTTCTCCCCTACTCCCTCACACTCCTGTAAGAACTCCAATTACATATTTATCTGACCACTTGAAATTGTTGTACCATTTGCTGTTCATTGCTAATTTTTCCTCTGTTTTTTTCCTGTCTTTTCTGTAGAAATGTATAATGTGCTGTTTAATCCCATCCATTTTATTTTTTATATCAAGCATTGTAGTTTTTATCTACATCTAGAAGTTCAATTTGAATCTTTTGTTTTATCTCTCATGCTTGTACTTAACTTTTTGAATCTATGGAATACAGGGATAATGACTGTATGGAATACAGTGCTAATGACTGTATTAATACCCTTCTAACACCTGTGGCAGATTAGCAACAATTTAAAAAAAAATTTTTTCCCAGACATGCCATGTGGCTTGTGGGATTTTAGTTCCTGACCAGGGATCGAACCCAGGTCCTCCGCAGGGAGAGCATGGAGTCCCAACAACTGGTCTACCAGGGAATTCCCAGATTAGCAACAGTCTTAACTGATTTATTTTGTTCCTCATGGGTCCCATTTTCTTGTTAAATCTGGTCATTTTTAATTGGATTCCAGACTTGCTGGGTGGTGGATATTTTGTAGACATATAAATATTCTTGAGCTTGGTTCTGAGATGTATTTCTGTCATTTGTAACCTGTTTGATCTTTTTGTGTTTTGCCATTAAGATTCGTTAAGTGAGATGAGAGGAAGGCTCATCTTTGGTCTATCTTATACTGAACCAAGGGCCAGCCATGACCAAGCACCTCCACCTAAGGGAGCAGCACCAATTTCGTCAGGACTTTCTGCCAGGTAGGGACATACTCCCTTGCTCTCTTGCTGTGACTCCATCTAATAGGCTCCCCACACCAACCCTGAACACAAACCCAAGAGCAGAGTAGAGGGATTTTTATTTCTTTTTCCCTGCTGTCAATCCGGCATCTGGAAGAACAGGTGTCACACGACAGGTTATAAGAATTACAAAGAATCAATAATAAATACACAGAAAAGATATTTTATATATATTATGTATATAGTATATGATTATATATACTTTATCTCTATTATTAATCTTTATGTTAAAGTCTATTATGACTTATTTAATATAGCTCCACCAGACTTTTTGTGCTCATTATGTTTAATTCATTATAAGGTGTATAGGTTTGCTAGGTCTGCCATAACAACAAAGTGTAGACTGGGTGTTTAAGCAAGAGAAATGTATTTTCTTATAGTTTGAGAGGCTAGAAGTTCATAATCAAGGTGTCAGTAAATTGGTTTCTTCTGTGGCATCTCTGCTTGGCTTGCAGATGGTCTCAAGCCAAGGAGAGATGAAATATATTTGACATATAACATTGAAATATATTTGACATATTTTAATTGAAATATATTTCAATTTTAATTGAAATATATGACATATAATATTGTGTAAATTTAAGGTGTAAAACATGTTGATTTGGTAGATTTAGGTATCGTAATATGATTGCCATTGTAGTGACAATTAGCACCTTGATCATGTCATGTAATTATCATTTCTTTTTGGTGATTGTGATAATTAAGATCTAGTCTTTTAGCAAGTTTGATGACTATAATACAATACTGTTGTTTATATTCACTATATCGTGCTTTAGATCTCTGGGACTTTTTTAGTGTTGCCCTCTTATTGTGTCTTCATATGGTCTTTCTTCTGTATGTATGCATTCCTTGTGTCTCCTTGTGTAGCCAAAGCTTCTTATAAGAACACCAGGTAGAATGGATTAGAGCTTACCTTCACAGCCTCATTTTAATGTAATTACTTCTTGGAAGGCTCTAACTCTGAATATAGTTACATTCTAAGGTACTCAGGGTTAGGGCTTCAACATATTGATTTGAGGGGTTGGGCACAATTCAGCCCATAATAGAAGTACAAATAATGATAAATGTTGAAAATCAGTGGCTTGTCATTATGTGCATGAATATCCAAGATCATTAACATTAAAACTAGTTGAAAAAATAAATCAGAGAATAAAGCAAAAAACATTGTTACTATATCAAAACCAACAACTTTCCCATGTGCAAATAAATACATATTATACCATATGTGAAAATGTTTCATTTACTATAAGAATCCAATTGAAAGAACTGAATCAATGTTTGCCTATATGTATATCTATATATAGAAAACTATTAAACTACATAAGGGATCTAAAGGAGAGTGAGATATACAGTGGCCAGAAGTATATTATTGGCAGACTGGATAATGTCATTATTTTACCATTGTAACAATATTATGTCTCACTTCAATTCATAAGTATGATGCTAATCAGAACCTCAGCATGATTATTTTTAGAGATTTGGCCCTAGAAAATTATACTGTTTCTCTTGATGAAGAGCTTGTGAGAATAGCTAGGGAAATTCTGAAAATTGAGTCAAAAGATATGATTACCATAGTTAAATCTATAAGAAAGCTAAAGTAATGAACACATTGTGTAAATGGTGCATTGATAGATAGACCAAGGGAACAACAACAACAAAACTCTATCAATAGATCCAAATATATAATGGAATTTTATATGTAATATAAGTTGGTTTTCAGAATAATACAAAGGACTCTGGTCTCAGAACCTATTTGTATAAAAAATTTGGAACTTGTAACTCTCACACATACAGTAAGAAAATGCCCAATGGAAATATGTAGATGTAAATCATCTATTCGATTAGCCTCTGTAATAACTATTTATCAAAGAACAGTGAAATCCTGTATTGGAATAGGGATGAGGGGAGTGGAACTCTCATGTAATGTGACCCAAATGCCCTTCTTGACCAAACTTCAGTCAGGTTCCTCTAAACCCTCTTTTAGACTAAGCCTTGACCTTAGCATTCCATATCCATCCCATCCTTGACAGGGGTACACAGTCCAGTTTTAGCAAGAATCCTGCTAAGTCAGTTTAGATAGAATCTTCATCCTTGAGCCTCATCCCTCACCTTTGACATCTAAGCACTTGGCCTCTCATTAGTAAGAATCTCGTTAGGTCAGGTTAGTAAGAATCCCTTTACTTTTGAAGTCTCCTTCTAGTCATTTTCCATCCACATATTCCCTCACTTTGCTCATCAGCTATAAGTCCCCAGCTTTCTTTGCTGTATTTGGAGTTAAGTCTGATCTCTCTGCCCTATTGTAATTTTCTTGAAAAAAGTCTTACTGTTTTACTAAGTGTCAGAAAGGCTTTTTCTTTCACAAATCCTAGTGGGAGTATAAATTAGCATAGCTTCTTTGATGGCCTATTGTTAACATCTACCAACTTTTACGTATCTATTTTAATTTAGCAATTGTATATTTTGGAATTTGTATTGCAGAAATAATGCAAATATGCAAAGAAGTATAGACACAAATATTTACTGCATATTTACAATAATGAAATTTGGAAACAAACTAAACATCCATGTAAAAGGTTTTTATTAAGTAAATCATATACCCCTCCAATAAAATATCATGCAGCCAAGAAAAAGTATGATGTATGTATGGTCAGGCCACTCAAAATGCCTGTTCTCTTGCTCTTTGTACATCTCCTGCTTGACCAGTGCTTGCTTCACCTACACCCTACTCAGAAGAGTAACCTTCCTGCATACTTGCCCCATGCCCCAGCCAATGACTGTTCTAGCTTTAGAGCAGAACATCGCCACGCTGATAGCTTATCAAAGGGACGGTGAGAATCATGTAGCTCTGTTGGTTTCCCTGGTAACTGATGAACCAATCTGAGGTCAATTCCCCCTATAACTGGTATCTTCCCCCCAACCCCTGCTAGGGAAGACTACTGCCACGTCCTTCCTGTGGTCTGCTGCACAGGGTGGGATGTCACTCAAGGACCACACTTCAGACATGTAAGATCCTCCATCCATTAAATCGTTGATGTCTCTGTCGCTGATTTTGGGCTCTTTTTTCATTCTTTCAAGCCTCTGTGTTGCAGCCCAACTATGTAGTTTTAAATAATTTGACTTGATAATATGACTACACTTTAATTGAGTCAAAATGAGTTGTAAATAAGTGGAAAAAAGAAAAGCTCCTATTTGAAAAATGTATTTGTGTAGTGGACTGCACTGAATAAAGTTGAGGCTAATGAACATTGGTTCCATTTGGGAAGGAGATGCAGAGTGGAAATTTCCTCCAATAATCCCATCAAGCACTATGCTTTTGATTAAACTGACCCTGTGTTTTTGTATAATTTAAAACAAAATGTTGAAATATATTTATATACAATAAAGAACACAGAAAATATTCCATCAAGTGTTGAAGGAATAATGATTTTTCAACAGCCTTGCTCAGGTCAGAATTGGAGGTGTATGAACAAAAAATTTGCAAACAATATTGAGTATTTTGCTAGGCCTATGTCATGAGGAGGGCCATCTGGTTTGCATAAAACAAACATGGTATGGCTGTCAGTTCATTATACTTTCATATTTACCTTTAACGTTAGGAGCTCATGGATTTTTACATAGGAAATGATTGCCAAATGCCAGTTTATGTACCTGATGCACAGTGAGGCCAAACAAACAAAATCGTCGAAGTTTGGAGCAGGTAAAGATTTATTGCAAAGACCAAGCAAGGAGAACTGGTGGCTCGTGCTCAAAAGACCTGAACTCCTGGATGATTTTTGTGGAAGAGTTTTTATAGTAAAAATTTGGGGTGAAGCCTATAGGATGTGTGACTTTTGTTGGTAATGAGGTGACTGGGTGGTGTTTAGGAATATTGTACTCAATCTGAAGTTACCATCCTCCAGCAGAGTGGGAGTTTTAGATCCTGCACATATTGTTATGCATAACAAGACACATACATAGATATTGCTATGTATATCCCTTGAGGAGGAAACAGGTCCCCGTTTTATAGCTACCCTATTGTTTTTGACTGCCCCTCCTTTGCTTCTGTATTTTCTCTTCTTCCTTATTAGTAACTGTCTGAATCTGTCCTTTGCAACTCAGCGACAACAGTCTAGGAGCTGAAACCTTTTTCCTCCAAAGAAGCAGAGGACAGGGAAAGGCTTTTGTATCCAGAAAGGCCCTGCAGCATCCTGCTTGGTTTGAAAATTGCAATAAATGAAAAAAGAAGTCTGTTCCATTATGACTAAACCAGTGAACTCACTCTTGAGAAAATATGCTATTTGTCCTTCACAAAGGATGCCCCCTTGATGCCAAGTAGGTTAATTAATGCAGAGACGGAAAATTCTATTCCATTAGGAGGATATTTTCTCGGGACTATCAGGATCTAGCAATTTGGAGAATATGATTTCAGCTACGAGCTTTCCTAGTTTTGCCCTGGGACCCAGGTATACAGATGGCCTAAGAGCCACAGTGTGGACATGATCTTGGAGAGGCAGCAGTGAGTGGTGGCATGAAGTGAGATCTTAATTCCCTGCCCAGGAATTGAACCTGGGCAGCCTGGATGAAAACCAGGAATCCTAGCCACCACACCCCCGGCTCTTGCCCCCAGTGAAAAATGCATTGCTCACGGAGGCAAAAACTGTAAAAACAGGTACAAAGTTTATTATTAGAGACATAGCACACAGAGAAACAGTTTGTTTAGTTAAGACAGAAGCAAGGCAGAGATGCACATCTGGATAGAGAGGGTGTGGGCGTCCCCCCTAATGAGGAGAAGCGCAGTAAAAAGGTGGTTAAATCATTTATACAGGGCAGTTCTTCTGGGTCTTTGTGTACCTTTGGCCAATTATCTGGTTTCTTCTTCTACACCTGACCTGCCCTAGGACCCTCCCCAATATGCCTGTGCAACTTTTTTCCAAGATGGATTTCAGCCCAGAGGCCTATGAGACGGCCTTAGCATCACATATTCTGGGGTGGTGTGCCCTCCTTTTTGACCCCCAAGGAATCTTTCTGCACATGTGCAGTGTCTCCCTTGCCCCAAGGATGGGAAATATATGACCTCTTGATCCTTGACTCAAACAAGGGTTAGCCCCTCTCTATTCCTGCCATGACTGTTATCTTAAGGTGTTCACGGGAGACAAAGCCTGGGTATTTACCCTGTTTCTGCAGTTACTTCCATTTCAGAGAGCAAACAGGAGGCTGATTTTAAATGTCTGAACTGAAGCCCATCTATCTCCTGTCTCAGCAAATGTAAACAGGAGACTAAGTTGTAAGTGTCGGAAGCCCACTTTTTCCTGCCCCATGAAATGTAAACGGGAGGTTAGTTGTGAATGCCTGGCTTGGGGCCCCTCTATCTCCTGCCTCAGACACACACCCAGTCAGGGGTCTCAGGGCACCCAGGACCCTGGGATAAGCATTTCCCCCCGTATTTCTACTCTGAAGTACTAAATTGATTGCTTGGCTCACAGTCAACCCAGGGTGCAGGGGGCCAAGGGAAATGTAGTCTTTCTCCCTCTTACTGTCTTCCTGGTCTTTCGCGGCTTCCTCTGCGCATGTGCAACGTAGGGCCCGCCTCACCCCTTCCGCTTTCATGCGCCTCGAGGTGAGAAGAACCTGGAGCTTTGGTCGTGGCAGGTGCAGGACTTGCGTGGCCTGAAGCTTCGCTGAGAGCGGCGTTCTTGTGGCGGGGGCAGAAGCGGGACGTCGCGGGACGTCTCGGGCCGTCCTCTGGCCCAGGCGGGACTGCAGTGCCCGGGTCTGGCCTGGACCTCCGCCCTGGGAAGGTGGGTGGGGCGATCCCGGTTCGGGCCTTGTGGTCTCGGGGGCCGGTGGAGCTGAGACCCGTTAGGAGAGGGGACGGTGCGTGTGGGGACGGAATGCCCGGCCCCGCCCCGCCCGCATCTGACGGGGGGACGCCGGGGCGGACAGTGGGAGGGAAAGCGCGGTGGTCACGCTGGCCGTGAGCGGGCCAGAAAGCGCGGGCGGAGGGTGTGCTGGGCAGCCCTGCTCTGGAGCGGGAGAGACCCGGTCAGTTACAGCCGTGTCACCTGTACTGTGGGCGGGAGAAGTAACCTGGGGGCGAGTCAGGTCTGCAAAGGAGGCTATGAATAATGCCTGCTTCATGGCGTTGTTCTGAGAAATCTGTATGGGTCGTTTGGAAAAAGAGCCAAGTGCCAGGTACTAACCGTCGAAAAAGTGATAATGTTGTTATTTAGAAGGCACTTTGTTCTTTTCATTGGGTGGTTTACATAAGCCTCCCAATTATCTCGTGATAACGGTATGAGCATCTGCATTAGACACACGTTAAGCACAAAGCAAATCTGAGTCTCAGGTTGGTGAGGTGGTCCTGAGTTTGAGAGGGCCGGTGACTTCTCCAGGCTTAACCGGATTGTGACAGAGCCAGGAGTCGAACAGTCGTTCATACTGTTCAGTCAATCAAAAGAAACTTATCAAGAGTCCCTTTTGAGAAACTTCAGCCCACTAGAAAGTAGTAAGTTTTAACACTTTGCCATAAAGCACCGCATCCTTTTTATTGGGCAGTCTGTGGATTCTCTAACTCAAGGGGTAAACAGTTTTGCTAGGAAAATAGATAAAGGATGCAGCCTGTGTCTCTTTTTTTTACTGTTAATTTTAATGAAGTAGTGTCATCCTTTGCTGTACTTCAATCATCTGTTTTTCCATTTTTGTTTGTATTTAATTAAATCAATTTAAATCAATAGACAAAATTATTTTTACCAAATGAGAGTGGTAGGTTTAAGCCCCGTGATCATTTCAAACTGGTAGATGGACAGATGGTGTTTCCACAGGATCTTTCCCTTGCCATTTCAAGGGCTGAAGGGATGCTGTAGGGAGGCTGCTTCTCAGCTGGGCTGCTGATGTGATTGGGAGGTGAATGAATGTAGGAACTGTAAAGCAGGCCAGGTGTCCTGACAGTGTCCTTTTTCTGTCCCCCCAGCTGAATCTTCAGTCCTCTGCACCTTCCTAAACGCTACAGAAGATGAACATATCTGAGGTCAGCTCTCTATTCATTTCCCACTTTGTGGTGTGATGGATTTAACTCTTGATTTCAGATTGCTCTCAGCCTGTTTTATACATTCTTTATCAATGTAAGTTATTTTCCTTTTATGATTAGTTTGCTAAGATTTTACTTGAGTCAGGAATGTACACTCTTGAGTTATATTGAATACCTTTTTGTATGTATTGTAGTAAAGGTATAGCTTATTTTCTTTAATCTGCAAATTTTCGAGGTAGCTGAAATGGATTTTAGAATGGTAACTTACTCTTGAATTCTTGTATGGATGCTACTTGCTAATGGGTTCTAGTTTTTTGGTTTTGATTTTACATACTAAATAGTGTGATTTGTAAATAAGCATATTTTTTTATCTCTTTCTATCTCTGTGCACGTTAATTTCTTTTTCAGTCAGGCTGGGATTTAATGTGAAAGAATTCATTTATTCACTGCTAAGTATGATGTTAGTCATATGCCTTAAATAGCTTCTCATTGTCAGATCTTTTCTTTTCCTCCTATTCCTAGTGCTATAAAATTAGTGTCATTTCTTCCTTAAAAATTCACTCTAGAATTCACTACAGAAACAATGTGGACCTGAAGTTTACTTTGTCAGAATTTTTTTTTTTAAATAACAATTTTATTGAGGTACAATTCTTGTACCAAAAATTCACCCTTTTAATTTGTGCAGTGCAGTGCTTTTTTTAAACTATGTTCACAGAGATGTGGAATTATCACCACTATTTAATTTTAGAATAATTTCATCACCCTCAAAAGAAACCCTGTACTCTTTAGTAGTCACTCTCCATTCCTGCTCCCAAGCTCCTAGGAACTACTAATCTACTCCGTGTCTTTAGAGATTTGCTTATTTTGGAGGTTTCCTATAAATGGAATCACAAAATATGTACCCTTTGGTGAATGGCTTCTTTCATTTAGCATGACCTTTTTAAGGTTCATCACTGTTGTAATACGCATCAGTAATCCAGTTCAGTTTCTGGCCAAGCTAATATTTAGTTGTATGGATATATCACATTTTGTTTATCAGTTTATCAGTTGATAGACATTTGTTGTTTCTGTTTTGACTGTTATGACTGTTTTGACTGTTATGAGCAGTTGTGTAAACATTTTTGTGTGTACCCAGTTTTCCAATCTACTTTGTATATACTTAGAATGGAATTACTGGGCGATAAGGTAACTGTTCAACAAATTTAGAAACTGCCAGAACAATTTTCCAAGGCAGTGGAACTATTTTACCACCCCATCAGCAATGAATGAGGGTTACAGTTTTCCCACAACTACCATTAGTCATTGTTATTGTCTGTCTTTTTTTTAAAAGCCCTCCTGGTGAATGTGAAGTGGGATTTTATTATGGTCATGATTTGCATCTCCCTAATGTTGAGCATCTTTTCGTGTTCTAATTTTTTATTGGCTGTTTGTATATATTCCTTGGAGAAATGTCTGTTCACATTCATTCTCCGTTAATAAATTGGGTTATTTGTCATTTCGTTGTTGACTTGTAAGATTTCTTATATGATTTGGGTACAAGCCTCTTTATCAGTTAAATTTTTGTAAATATTTTCTCCCATTTTGTGGGTTGCTTTCACTTTCTTCATGGAGTTCTTTGAAGCACAGAAATTTTTTATTTTGATAATATCCAGTTGGTCTATTTTTCTTTTGTTTGTTTTTGTCAAATCTAAGAAAACTTTGCCTAACCAGAAATCAAAAATATTTATTCCTCTTTTTTCCCTACATTTTTTACAATTTTAGTCTTTCCATTTAGGTCTGTTACTCATTTTGAGTTAATTTTTATAGATGGTGTGAGACAGAGGTACAACTTCATTCTTTTGCATGTGAATATTCAGGTGTTCCAAAACCATTTATTGAAAAGAGTATTATTTTTCTGATTGAATTGTGGCACCCTTGTTGAAATTCAATTGTCCATAAATGTAAGGGTTTATTTCTGGCCTCTCAATTGTATTCCATTGTACTTTTAAGGTTTTTTTATTCTTATGATGTCTGTTCTTATACCTTAGTAGCATAGTATGATATTGTGATTTATAAGAAAGACATATTTGGTCTTCATCCCTGTTCCTGGCACAGAGTTCCTAAAACCCTTGCAAATTCCTAAGTAATAAGAGAGATTAAGTTGTCTTTTGTTATTCATAACAAGCCACTTCAACCATGCTTGAATTCATGTTAATGAGGAGACCTTTGGAACCCCCCCTGAGGATGTAGGCTTGTTGCCAGGGATACCAATTAAGTCATTAGAGGGTTGTGACTTGAAGGCACACCCCTTGACCTCTAGGGAGGTGGGGGGGAGCTGGAGGTTCACTTAATCACTAATAGCAATTATTCCTACATAATGAAGCCTCCATAAAAATCTCTGAACTATGGAGAGCTTTGGACAGATTTGATGTTGGTGAACACGTGGAGGTGCTGGGAGGGTTATGCTCCTGGAGAGGGCATAGAAGACTGCTCTTTGCAGCTTTTTCCTCTGGCTATTTCTGAGTTGTATACTTTGTAATAAACCTGGCAATCTAGTAAGTAAACTATTTTCCTGAGTTCTGTGAGCCATTCTAGCAAATTAACTGAACCTGAGGATGAGGCTGTCCCATTTATAGCAAGTTGGTCACAAGCACAGGTGGCAATCTGGACCTGTAATTGGCATCTGAAGTGTAAGGAGGGGCAGTCCTGTTGAGCTGAACTTCTAACTGGTAAGATCTGTTGCGGAGTCCAGGTAGGTAGAGTCAGGCCTGAATTGAATTGTAGGACACCCTGCTGGTGTTGCAGAATTGTTTGGTAATGTGAAAAACCTCTACACATTCAGTGACCAGCAGTGAAGTAGTATTGAGATACAGAAGTATTCTGTGACTAGAGTGTTACAGTAATACAGGGGAAAAACAGGAGTGTTTTCTGTAAACATAGAGTAATCGAAATTGAAAGGTGAGAGCCCTCTAACTTTTCTTTATCAAGATTATTTTAGCTATCCTGGGTAACTCACATTTCCATATGAATTTTAAGATTAGTTTGTCAATTTCTGTAAAAGAATAGAGCCGTGATTTTGATAGGGGTTGGGTTGAATCTGTAGCTCGATTTCTGGAGTATTGCCATCTTGACAATACTAACTTTTCTGATCCTTGAATATGAGGTATGTGTCTTTCCATTTATTTAGGTCTTTTATTTTAAATTTTTTTATGTTTTACTATCATAACTGCCACTTTATTGTTGTGTATTTCTATAAACATATGAAAATGTGAACTTTATATTTGTTTTTATTTGAACTTTTTATTTTATACTGGAGTACAGTTGATTAACAGTGTTGTGTTAGTGTCAGGTGTACAGCAAAGTGATTCAGTTATACTTATACATGTATCTATTCTTTTTCAAAATCTTTTCCCATTTAGGTTGTTACATAATATTGAGCAGAGTTCTGTGCTGTAGAATAGGTCCTTGTTGGTTATCCATTTTTAATATAGCAGTGTGTATAGGGAGTTTGGGACTGACATATTTAGGTCTTTGAAAATTTACTTCAATGACACTTTGTTGCTTTAAGTGGGTAAGTTTTATACTTTTGTTGGATTGATTCTAAGTATTTTATTCTGTTTGATGCTATTGTAAGTGGAATTGTTTTCTTTATTTCATTTTCGGCTTGTTCATTGCTAGTGTATAGAAATACGACTGATTTTTACATATTTATCTTGTATTCTGCAACCTTGGTTAACATGGTTATTAGCTTTATTTATTTAGTTTTTGGATTCCTTAGGATTTTCTGTACTCTGGTTTAACTTGCCCTTCCTTTTCTTGCTTTTTTATGATAAAATTTAAGCTCATGAATTGAGGCTTTGTTTTTCTTTTTCAATGTAGGCATAAGGCTCTGTATTTTCCTTTGAAAACTGCTTTAGCTGCATCACACAATTTTTTTTTTTTTTTTTGGCCGTACCATGCAGCATGTGGGATCTTACTTTCCTGACCAGGGATTGAACCTGCACCCCCTGCAGTGGAAGCTCGGAGTCTTAATCACTGGACAGCCAGGGATGTCCCTGCACACACAGATTTTGATGTTGTGTTTCTATTTTCATTTAGTCCAAGATACTTTTTTAAGTGTCCTGTGACTTTTTTTTTTTTAATATTTATTTATTTATTATTTTTGGCTGCCTCAGGTCTTAGTTGCGGCATGCAGAATCTTTCGTGTGGTGTGTGGGCTTCTCTCTAGTTGTGGTGCGTGGGCTCAGTAGTTGAGGTGTGTGGGCATAGTTGTCCCATGGCATGTGGTATCTTAGTTCCCCGACCAGGGATCAAACTCGCATCCCCTGCATTGTAAGGCGGGTTCTTAACCACTGGACTGCCAAGGAACTCCCATCCTGTGACTTCCTTTGGTGTGTGTGTGTGTGTCATTTTTAAGAAAAATTTTATTTTATGTATTTTTTCATACAGCAGATTCTTAATAGTCATCAATTTTATACACATCAGTGTATACATGTCAATCCCAATCACCCAATTCATCACACCACTGCCCCAACACCCCCGCTGCTTTCCCCCCTTGGTGTCCATACGTTTGTTCTCTACATCTGTGTCTCAATTTCTGCCCTGCAAACCAGTTCATCTGTAGCACTTTTCTAGGTTCCACATATATGCATTAATATACGTTATTTGTTTTTCTCTTTCTGACTTACTTCACTCTGTATGACAGTCTCTAGATCCATACACGTCTCAACAAATGACCCAATTTCGTTCCTTTTTCTGGCTGAGTAATATTCCATTGTATATATGTACCATATCTTCTTTATGCATTTGTCTGTCGATGGACATTTAGGTTGCTTCCATGACCTGGCTATTGTAAATAGTGCTGCAATGAACATTCGGGTGCATGTGTCTTTTTGGATTATGGTTTTCTCTGGGTATATGCCCAGGAGTGGGGTTGCTGGATCATATGGTAATTCTATTTTTAGTTTTTAAGGAACCTCCATACTGTTCTCCATAGTGGCTGTATCAATTTACATTCCCACCAACAGTGCAAGAGGGTTCCCTTTTCTCCACACCCTCTCCAGCATTTGTTGTTTGTAGATTTTCTGATGATGCCCATTCCAGCTGGTGTGAGGTGATACCTCATTGTAGTTTTGATTTGCATTTCTCTAATAATGAATGATGTTGAGCAGCTTTTCATGTGCTTATTGGCCATCTGTATGTCTTCTTTGGAGAAATGTCTAATTAGGTCTTCTGCCTATTTTTGGATTGGGTTGTTTGTTTTCTTAATATTGAGCTGCATGAGCTGTTTATATATTTTGGAGATTAATCCTTTGTCTGTTGATTCCTTTGCAAATATTTTCTCCCATTCTGAGGGTTGTCTTTTCATCTTGTTTATGGTTTCCTTTGCTGTGCAAAAGCTTTGAAGTTTCATTAGGTCCCATTTGTTTAATTTTGTTTTTATTTCCATTACTCTAGGAGATGGATCAAAAAAGATCTTGCTGTGATTTATGTCAAAGAGTGTTCTTCCTGTGTTTTTCTCTAAGAGTTTTATAGTGTCCGGTTTTACATATAGGTCTCTAATCCATTTTGAGTTTCTTTTTGTGTATGGTGTTAGGGAGTGTTCTAATTTCATTCTTTTACATGTAGCTGTCCAGTCTTCCCAGCACCACTTATTGAAGAGATTGTCTTTGCTCCATTGTATATCCTTGCCTCCTTTGTCATAGATTAGTTGACCATAGGTGTGTGGGTTTATCTCTGGGCTTTCTATCTTGTTCCATTGATCTGCGTTTCTTTTTTTATGCCAGTACCATATTGTCTTGATTACTGTAGCTTTGTAGTATAGTCTGATGTCAGGGAGTCTGATTCCTCCAGCTCCATTTCTTTCCTTCAAGACTGCTTTGGCTATTCAGGGTCTTTTGTGTCTCCATACAAATTTTAAGATTTTTTGTTCTAGTTCTGTAAAAAATGCCATTGGTAATTTGATAGGGATTGCACTGTATCTGTAGATTGCTTTGGGTAGTATAGTCATTTTCACAATATTGCTTCTTCCAATCCAAGAACATGGTATATCTCTCCATCTGTTGGTATCATCTTTAATTTGTTTCATCCGTGTCTTACAGTTTTCTGCATACAGGTCTTTTGTCTCCCTCGGTAGTTTTATACCTAGGTATTTTATTCTTTTTGTTGCAGTGGTAAATGGGAGTGTTTCCTTAATTTCTCTTTTAGATTTTTCATCATTAGTGTATAGGAATGCTAGAGGTTTCTGTGCATTAATTTTGTATCCTGCAACCTTATCAAATTCATTGATTACCTCTAGGAGTTTTCTGGTGGCATCTTTAGGTTTCTCTATGTATAGTATCATGTCATCTGCAAACAGTGACAGTTTTACTTCTTCTTTTCAAATTTGGATTCTTTTATTTCTTTTTCTTCTCTGATTGCCATGGCTAGGACTTCCAAAACTATGTTGAATAATAGTGGTGAGAGTGGACATCCTTGTCTCGTTCCTGATCTTAAAGGAAATGCTTTCAGTTTTTTACCACTGAGAATGATGTTTGCTGTGGGTTTGTCATATATGGCCTTTATTATGTTGAGGTAGGTTCCCTCTATGCCCACTTGCTGGAGAGTTTTTATCATAAATGGGTGTTGACTTTTGTCAAAAGCTTTTTCTGCATCTATTGAGATGATCATATGGTTTTTATTCTTCAATTTGTCAATATGGTGTATCACATTGATTGTTTTGCGTATATTGAAGAATTCTTGCATTCCTGGGATAAATCCCACTTGCTCACGGTGTATGATCCTTTTAATGTGTTGTTGGATTCTGTTTGCTAGTATTTTGTTGAGGATTTTTACATCTATATTTGTCAGTGTTATTGGTCTGTAATTTTCTTTTTTTGCAGTATCTTTGTCTGGTTTTGGTATCAGGGTGATAGTGGCCTCATAGAATGAGCTCGGGAGTGTTCCTTCCTTGCACTTTTTTGGAAGAGTTTGAGAAGGATAGGTGTTAGCTCTTCTCTAAATATTTGATAGAATTCACCTGTGAAGCCACCTGGTCCTGGACTTTTGTTTGTTGTAAGATTTTTAATCACAGTTCCAATTTTGTTACTTTTGATTGGTCTGTTCATATTTTCTGTTTCTTCCTGGTTCAGTCTTGGAAGGTTATACCTTTCTAAGAATTTGTCCATTTCTTCCAGGTTGTCCATTTTATTGGTATAGAGTTGCTTGTAGTAGTCTCTCAGGATGCTTTGTATTTCTGCAGTGTCTGTTGTAACTTCTCCTTTTTCATTTCTAATTTTATTGATTTGTGTCCTCTCCCTCTTTTTCTTGGTGAATCTGGCTAATGGTTTATCAATTTTGTTTATCTTCTCAAAGAACCAGCTTTTAGTTTTATTGATCTTTGCTATTGTTTTCTTTGTTTCTATTTCATTTATTTCTGCTCTGATCTTTATGATTTCTTTCCTTCTGCTAACTTTGGGTTTTGTTTGTTCTTCTTTATCTAGTTCCTTTAGGTGTAAGGTTTGTTTTTTTATTTGAGATTTTTCTTGTTTCTTGAGGTAGGCTTGTATAGCTATAAACTTCCCTCTTAGAACTGCTTTTGCTTCATCCCATAGGCTTTGGATCGTCATGTTTTCATTGTCATTTGTCTCTTGGTATTTTTTAATTTCCTCTTTGATTTCTTCAGTAATCTCTTGGTTATTTAGTATCGTATTGTTTAGCCTCCATGCGTTTGTGTTGTTTACATGTTT